>NW_003302548.1:13639003-13782011 GCF_000004255.2 Arabidopsis lyrata subsp. lyrata | reverse complement strand
TCCATACTTTATTTTTCTACGAAAATAACATGCATGATTAAATCGACAGGGACAGAGAGACATGATGCAAGTCGTAAATATTAAAAAGCAAGAATATGCTTTGTATTTTTGACACACCTTGAAGATTTGCCATCAACGTTCTTAGGTAGTAGAAAACAGCTAAATTCTAGCCTCTCCAAAGACTCTGATCAACAAAGAATTAATTACGGATTTGTCCTTTTTTATAATGGCATTTATGGATTTTGCCCTTTTTTGAATAATTTATGGATTTTGCCCTTTTTTAGGCTCCAAAAATATGATATAACATGCCTTTCATTCGTTATGTTTGGGTTTAGTCGGTTCCATTTGTTCTTAGGGTTTAGTATTTGGTATAATGTACGTATTTTTGCAAAAAAAAATCATAATTACGTATATTTTTAAGTGTTAAAAAAGGGCAAAATCCATAAACTATTCAAAAAATGACAAAATCCATAAATGCCATTATAAAAAGGGCAAAATCCGTAATAATCCCTATCAACAAATGAAGACAATGTTTGTCTTTATTTTTTTCTCTTCAATACTCCTATTTCCTAAGTAGCTTTTGGCACCTAAAAACTTTTATTGTTCAGCATTTATATTGTAGACCAAAAAAAGAAAAATAAAAATAAAGAAAAAGATAAACTACCCAACTCAAGTGACATGTTGCCACTTGCCACCTATTCTCAGTTAAATCTCTTCATATCTTTGATGTTTCATTTATATATTGATCATTTTACTCTTTTTTTTCAAAATACATGATGTTTTGGGTAAAAACACAAAGTTTAATAAAGTAATTTATATTTATTTTATTTTATATTATTATATTAAAAACATAATTTAATATCTAACTAAAGATAATTTGGCTAATAAATAAAATTTACTGCGGAATATTAATATCAAAAATTGAATGAATTTAATTTTTGGCATTAAAACTTGTATATTTTTTAAAAAATATTTTATATCGTGAAACAAAACAAAATGTTTAAAATAGGGAACTTGTTAAAAATATTTTTTTTGGTGTGCCATTTTTCAAAAATGCCTCTTTTAGATGTCCATTTTAAAAAATGCCCCTTTTTAAATCTGAAATTTTTATAAAGTTTTATTAAGTTTATAAGGTACTTATGGATTGTAACTACTACTTGAATACTCGATCCAAGTATTTATAAGGTTTTATAAGGTGTTTTTAAAGGTTTTACAAGTTATTTTAAAAGATTTTTAAGGTTTTTCAAAGGTTTTACAAGATATTTTAAGGTTTTTTAAGGTATTTAAAATGCATTTATAAGGTATTTATAAAGTATTTATAAGATTTTAGATACATAGAAATGTAGTTTGTGTATGTTTTAATGATATTATATAAATATTTGGATAAATCTTATATTTTTAAGAGCATTTTTTATAAAAATTTAAAAAAAGGGTATTTTTGAAAAGTAGCATTGAAAAAGTGGCATTTTTGCAAAAGCTTCAAAATATATCATATAAATATATAATATAGAAAATATAAGATAAGGTTGCAAAAACCAATTTTGCATGTTTCTTACTTTTTTCAGTGTTCAAAAGAAACAGTATGATGGCTGTTTTTTTTTTTTGTTGAACATAAAAAAGGTACTACCTCCGTACAGAGAACTTAACCATTTGAACGTGGCTTTGTTTGGCTCCATGTCTCTTGGGAATGGGTTCCACCATGAAAAGTCAATGTATCGTTAATGATAAAAATAATTAAACAATAGTATAATTATTTCGTCATTCGGCTAGATGGACTTTTCAATTTTGTAATAGCCAGCACAGCTTATTGATAAGCCCTATTGATTATGACATTTGGTTTTCCAAACAAGTGGCTCAATTTTGTTGATGGGAAAGACGGTGGGCAACAACTTCTAATTTGTTTTTTTTGTATACTAGCAGAGAACCAATTTATTTAAATTTATAGTTATATCAATCAGACAGTATAACAATGACTTTTGCATGAACGAAAAATTAAACTTTGGACGAAAGCTGTATTCACATTTTAGCCTCAGTACTGTACGTATGCATTTGCGTATTAGTATATTATAATCACACTCACATTGTCCGACGTCAGTACATCTATTAGTATATAGTTACAAATATAGTAATCTTATTATGTGTCGACATGTTTGACATTTTGAGTAACAACCCCAAACTAGATCTTGATGACAACCTAATCTTAACGATGATCAGTATCGCTGGTCAGCAACTTATCACTTTTAGATTTAATATGCATATCATATTTTCAGGTCTAGACGACAAACATTAATCGTTTCCTTTCATCTCCTTGAAACTATGCAAATACGTACAAAAGTATAAAGTTTTTGTTTGCACTCAAAAGTCATATACTGTTATTTTGTTATACTTCATTCTTTCTTTCTTTCTTCAGCTTTTATTATACTCCATTCATTTAGATAAATTTTATATCATAATTCCCAATATATAAAATTATTGCTTAGTTATAGTTATAATTTCTCTTTGAAAGTAAGAAATAAATACCGTATTTTTTAGTATGGTTACCACAAAAATATTCAAATATCAATCTTTGTGAAACAAAGTGTGTAAGAATATTAATATATCAAAAAGTGTATAAAAAAATATAAAAAGCACACAACGCATCACCACCGTAGGATTAGTTTTGCTCCATATCAATGGCTTAATTGTACAAACACATAAATAAAAGCATATAGGAAAGAAGAAGTAAGCAACAAGACAAAAGGAATTGGTAACCAAGAAGTTCAAAGTCAACTTTTTTTGGGTTCAACGTCACAAATACACAAAGTAAACGACTCATTTGCTTTGCTCTATCTTGGCCTTCCTCTTCTCGTTGACAAAGAAGACGACAAGAGCCACCACGGAGAAGACGCTGAAGCAGATGGAGGCAATATCTAAGGACGTGTGGCGGCCACTGATAGCCTGAACGCTGAAGAGATTGGTTGTCTTGGCATCGTCGGTGCTCTGTCCATAGGCAACTTCATGGCCAATGGCATCAACTGCGTAGGCACGAACGAAGTAGGTTCCGGTGGGGATGTCACGCTCAACGGTCCAAACAGTTGATTGAGGGGTTTTGTCATAAGGCTTGGCTATGATCTTGTGTGGGCAGGTCTTGTCTTTGAAGAGCTCGTCATGGGTCTTGCGCCATGGTCGGTCAAGTTGGCTAGGTGGAGCGTAGCATAGCTTTACTTTGATGATCTTAAATTCAGCCTCTCTTTTAGACCCAATAGCGCTTAGCTTCCATGTAATGTTCAATGTATCTTTGCCGGCATCCAAAACTGTAGCTCAGACATTCAAAATAGTAATGAATGACAATTCTTATATATTGATGTTAGATCATATATCATTCATATCACTTAATTCTAAGTAACTATAATTAATAGGATAAGATCTAATGATGATGTAATAGATGGCAAAAAAGAACTATAACGTTTCCAATACTTCAATTTTTTTTATTTTTTTTGGTCTTAACATGATATCAGAGCAAAATCGGAAATTTATTTAAGCACCTAAAGGCGTGACGAATGAAGTAGCAAATGATGGATGTTTTAAAGAGAATTATACATACCAACACCGTCTCCTTGTCGACTGGGTTGAGTGGTGACATCAAGAGCACCTTTGTCCAGCTCTTTGAAGAGTCTTACTTTTTCCGCCCCATGGCTGGATTGGATCAGAGAGCATATGAGAAGTGAAGCGAAGAGGATCTTGTGAATCGCCATGAATATATTCTTGAATCTGAATATCAAGAAAATAAGGCTGAGGAAGAGAAGAGGAATATGCCTTGTGTTTTGCTGACTTTTATGATTGATAAGAAAAGTGGGGTGCACATTTATGTCTTTATATAGTGATTTATGGTAATCCTTTGGATCCAAATATCTTGCGGTTTAGCATAAACAATTATTAAGGACAAAGTCAACGGTTTGGTCTGAGATTACCCTTTCGAAGACTTGGGAAGATTGTGTTCCCTCTCTGGCACAAGTGTCTGTGTTGTCTCCGTCCAGCTGAGAGATGGCTCCTAAACATGCCAAAGGATGAGATATGAGTATTTGTTTTATCATTTATCAACTGAATAATTCAGTTTCAGATTCCAAACAATTCTATATTTCATGGTTACGTCACCTACAAGATACTCTACATATTCTAATTGTATCCGCTTTTTCTATGAATCCAATCTAGAAGATATACTAATCGAAAATAAATTTTCCAAAAAAGATTGTATGGAATGAGCATAGGAGTTTGCTTTAATACAAACTTTTTTTTGTGAATAATTTGTTTAGATAAATATCCTAAAATACGATCAATAAAGTTTTTATTCTATAAATACTATCACTATTTTTTTTTTCTTTCAAAAATACAATTACAAACTTTTTGTCCAAAAATAACACAAACACTAAAAATGGTTTTTAAGGATTTATAATTTAAAAGTTTGGGTTGGAGTTCAGGGTTTTGTTTTTAGGATTTAGGGTTGAACTTTTATAGGGTTTAGGATTTAGTTTTAAAGGTTTAAAGTTTAGTTAAAATTTTTGTAGTATTTTTAAGAAAATATCTTTTAGTGTAATTTTTGAAAAAAACCTAATAGTCTTATTTTTTGGGAAAAACCTAATTTTAATGGTATTTTTGAGAATTGCTTCTTTTTCTTACAAGTCAAAATTTTGTATATATCGGAAACGTAGTTGTTATAAATAATTAGACGTGATTTTCCGGCTTAACAAAATGAAAATGTTGATTATATTTAATTATGTTGATCGCAAAGTCAAACTATTTTAAATACTTTAACTTGATCACAAAGTTTAAACTATTTGAAATATTTTAATTTTATATATTAAAAAATAAATTTTAAGAGCTCGTGGATCATATCATATGGTAAAATTGTATAACTAGGATTGATGTATGTAGTAGGACTATGATCATTCGAAAAGTTGATCCATCAAAACATGCAAAATATTAAGTTTAACTAGATCTTGACCCGCACATATGTGCGGGATTTCATATTATAAAAAATTTGTTTTCATAAAATTTAATTCAATATAGATTCTTTTGTAATTTTGGTCCTATATGTAGATTCTGATCAGCACGTACGTGTGGAATTTATACCAAGTGCAGTTTGATTCGGTTTTAGTGTGAAGTATAAAATAGTTAAATGTTTTAAATGGTTCAATTTTGACCATTACTTTGAAGCAGATGGACTGGAAATAACCGTGAAGCGGATTAGTGATCTATAAGATTTTTATTAAACTTGTGAATGATTAAAAATCTGTGAACCGATGAGATAAACTAACCGGTTGATAGGTACCCGACTCGTATCCGTCTCGTACCCGTCTCGAAAAGAAGGTATATGTGACCTTAGGGTCAGGTAAAGGGTGTTATTATGTTACCCG
Organism: Arabidopsis lyrata subsp. lyrata; assembly: GCF_000004255.2. Classification (NCBI taxonomy): domain Eukaryota; kingdom Viridiplantae; phylum Streptophyta; class Magnoliopsida; order Brassicales; family Brassicaceae; genus Arabidopsis; species Arabidopsis lyrata. The sequence goes on along the minus strand of NW_003302548.1, from coordinate 13,776,618 downwards.
TAGGTAAAAGTCAAGTATCAGATATATGTTTTTTTAATACTTGTCACGTTACCCGGTATATTTCTCGCTTTACTATGTGACCCGTAAATATCCAATTTATTAGTGTTTTATAATTTTTCTTTTATTTTATAAATATATCTTATAGTAAAACTTAAAGCCTAAGTTTATAATTTTATACTTTTTGGAAATATATATTGTATATGTTTATGAATTCTTTTTTTGTTAAACAAATACTTCTATTTTGGAATATGAAATTATTATGCGGTTACAGAATTTATTTTAACACATGCATTTTGGTCCTCAAATTTTAGTCCAGCGGGTAAGGGAATAGGTCTAGGATTCGGATGGGATACATCATACATGTATTATATTTTTTTGTATTTTCCATTTGAGTATTTAATTTTACAAAATTAGTGTAAATTATCCCTTTTTTTTAATATTTCTCACTTATGTCTTAAAAATACCCGAATTTCTCAGAACTTTTATCTTGAAATATACCTTTACCCGTACCAAAATTGATAGATATCTAAATTAGTGAGAGTTTAAGAATTGAATTCAGCTACCCTAAATTTATGATACCTTCATATTACCGTAATTATCGCCCGTTCGTGCGAAGATATGTTTGTTAAGATTTAATTTGATGTAGCACTTATAACCTGCATACATACCGGTTTCGATTCGATTTAGAGAGAAGGAGTATTGGAATTGTTTTTGTTATCAGTAAAGGCAATTATATAAAAAAAATGAGAAAAAGTAGGAAAGTCCATTTCGGGACGGAAAACCCTTCTCAACCCAAATCTGTCAGAAATTATTCCATCTTATAACCGTTTCTTTTTAAATAATTTACACGTTTGCAATTTTATATTTCAGTTCAACGGGTAAGAGAATAGGTCTAGGATTCGTATGAGATACGTGTATTTCTTGTATTTTTTGTTTGGATATTTAAGTTTTACAAAATTAGTTAAAATGATCCACATGTTCTTTATATATATTTCTCAATTATATCTTAAAAAAACACTCGAATTTCTCGAAACTTTCATCCCAAAATAGACTTTTACCCGGCCCGAAGTTGATAATATCCAAATTAGTGAGATATTAATAACTGAATTTAGCTACCCAAAATATCTGATACTTTCTTATTATCCGTAATTCATGTTTATAAACATTTAATTTGGTGTAACATATATAAACATTTAATTTGTAAACATTTAATTTGGTGTAACATATATAATCTGTATACATATTGGTTTGGTATTCAGTTTAGTATTCGGTCTAGGTTTAATCCTGTTTATGAATGTTAAAAATGATAATAGTTTTATGTGTATCTTGAAACTCGGATTGACCCGGCGGTCAGATCATGACTGAATGTAAACCGGATTTGAATTTCAAGTATTAAATCACTTTTCTGTTATATCATTTAATTATAGTTTATTTATAAGAAAGATTGTGGCGTACATAATACTTATTGAGTTGTAACTATGATTTCAATTTATAAATTCAGGTTCATGAGATTGTTACTGAATTTAGTTCATGACTAAACAATCCGTTTTTTTTTCTTCGTATAAATTGAGTTTAATTTATAGGTTATGTGATTTAGGTTCAATAAAATTTTAAGGTATAGGATGCTTGCATAAAATAATATGAAAATGTTTTTATTCTTAATCATTGTACAATAAATTAAAAACAAATACGATGTAAGACATCGAATGTAATAACCCTGACTATAAGGTCGAAAGTAAATAGCAACAGAATTGGTAGATATATATAATATCAATGTGCTAAATTTGCAAGTATTCACACATATAATCTAGTTGGATATATGAAGAGTCGAATGAGTCAAATGATTTTAAATTGTTGGAAACGAAAAAAAGAAAAAAAGAAGGCTAAATTCAAATTGAAACCCATTAAACACATAATTTAGAACCAAACATATTGTAGTTTGAGGTCTTAAAAAGCCCATTTATCATTTAGACCCAAAGAAGAAAGCTTAATCGGGGAGGGGAGAAGTCATCTTCAACATCAAGGACATCATCGAGACATGCAGATTCAGTGTGACCTCCGACTCCGAAATTTAGATCATCGTTCTTACCAAGATGATCATAATACAGTTTGACATTTGACAATACTTGCCTTGGTGATACCAAATATAGAGAGACTCGAAAAATCATAAGGTACAAATGATTTTTTTTCGTGAAATTGTAGGGAAGTTCTTAGATTGAGACTCGAAAATATTTATTGTCTACTTACATATTCATCTGCTAATTTTTTTTTCAAATTTTCTACATATTGTGATTTGTGTTACTTCACAGGATCTGGACCTAGATGCAATATAAAAGAATAAATCAAAAGATAAGACTTACGCTGTCAATGAGTTCGATCAATATTCCTTGATCCATGAATCATAGATGTCTCTTTGTTTCTCAGTAGGTGACATAATCATGTTTCATAGTGACTTCAATTTTATATATCTCCTTAAGTAAAAAAAAATAGATATACGTTTTCATGTAAATCATAAATATTTGAAACACACAAACCTTCTAAATAGTTTCACCTTGAATTTCTTTTTACTTCCAGATTCCCAATACACAGGCTCATTGAATCAGACTCTTTGGATGAGATTCTTTGGATGAAGATCTGAAACAAACCATCAAGTCAAGACATGTGAAAATAAACAAAATAAAAGGTATTCAAATTCATCTAAATAAATAAATTAGAAAAATCGACTTGTCAATAGAAGCAATATTTATAGTTATACAAAAAAAACAAATCTATAAACGATTTAAGTATAAAGAAAATATCTCTCATCATTAAAATGTGTATTTAGATATAGAAATTTGTTTCTTAATAGGTATGGTTCCTACAATTATGTAGAAAAATTGGTATATAAACAATAATATACCATTTCGAATTAAGGCTTTTCTCTCTCGTCAAGCTCTTTTCATGTGCTTTTACATCGGGTTGAAGACCAGATCTTTACATCTGAAAAATAAAATATTCAATTAAGAGGATTAGAACAATACTATTACGTACGTGTATACCAATACATCACACATAGACCATGTTGCATTCGTTGCACTGTAAAATAAACGCACTGAATCTTTCACAATTATGTTTCACAGATTTTTGGTATCAAATTCTCTCATAAAAAAACACATGTCTTTGGTTTTACCTTTAAACGGATCATTAAACAGTTTCCAATCGTTGTCTTAGCCATCAACAGAAACAGGCGTCTTCATGAATCACCACAATATCCCTTTTAGATGTTTTACGCGTCACATCGATGCCATAAGTGTAGATAAGTGGAGTTTTTATCTGCAGTGACAAAAGCAAAAAAATATTATTAACTTTATTTTGACAACAAAACCTTAAATCAAACCGAGTTAGCTTGAAATGCCATTATTTATAGAGAGATAGTTTGTACATAATTTAGGTTTAGCCGACTAATCTAAATATATTTAACTACTAAGATCTTAACAAATATGGTGATTTTATTATTAAATTTTAAAAACTATCCTTATATCTAACCCAATTTATGATTGAAAAAGAAAAATCTTTGATTCCCATAATATAAGGAATCCTAAGTTGCAAGATACATTACGATTTATATTTTTTAAAATCAAAATTATGTTCAAAAATAAATTTTTGTTTCCTTAACTACAAAATCTTTACGTGGTTAACAATTTTTGAAAGATTTTAGATTTTATAGTTAATGATAAATATATTTTAGGAAAATTCGAATATTTTGTTGACTTTTTTACTGGTGTTTGTTGTAGTTGCTTAATACAGGGGATTTGATTTTGCGTTTTTAAATTATAAGAAACAGAATATAACAAACGAAATCAATAATTGATGATAAAATATTTTAAGGAAACTGAAAATATTCTCAAAGATTACGAATTGTAGTAATGCACCAAATCGAATAATAACTTTTGTTTAATTATAATTCGAATAATATATTTTGGCTAACTATAGACGTGAAAAATAATAGTTTCTTGATAAATCCGAATAATATAATATTTTTTCAATGATATAACATTTTCAATTTTTAATAAATTTTTTGAATAATGGATTAGTATATAACATTTTCAATAACATTTTCGAACTATATGAGTATTATAATTCAAAATAACATTTTTTTATAAATTCGATTGATATAAAATGTTTTCAATGATGTATCATTTTCATTAACATTTTCAATAACATTTTTGATAACATGTTCGAATAATGGATTACTATATAACATTTTCAATAATATTTGCGATCACATTTTCGAATAATAGATTAGTATATAACATTTATACTATTTTTGTAACATTTTCGAATTGATTAGTATATAACATTTTCGAATTATATTAATTGTGTAATCGTTTGAAGAAATATTTTTTCGAATTATATGAATTATATAAACAAAATCTTTTAATATATTCAAACCCGTTTGACCCGTTGACCCGTTAATATATATTAGTGACATGGAATAAAATAATTATGATTAGAATTCTTTAATGGCATATATTGTAATTTCTTACAAAATCAACGTTATGATCCTTAGGATGTACTTCCCAAATATTAGTATTGGATACATGGATTTATATGTGCACAAAAAAAAAAAAAAACAACATGGATTTATATAAGACGGGTTAATCCGTTTTAAGTTAACACCCCCAAATATACAATTGCATTTATATATATAAAAAAAAACAATCGTAATTTCAATTAAAAAACTCTATAATCAGCCCGCATAATTAACTCAACCCACTTATTTACAACTGCAGTTGTATATACAAAATTAGATGAATAAATATGTAGTTAAAGAAAAGATAAGAAGACCCTCTATATGAGTTGATACGCTTTCTCACTATCTCTCGCGACTCTCTATCTTCCAGTGAGCTAAGTCCTCTGTTGCAGTCTACAACAATGGTGTTTTCTAAGTCACTTTTGTTTCTTTTACTCATACCTCTTCTCTGTTATTATACACTAATAACGAAGAAGCTTCTTCCTCAGGTAACGTTTCATTGGATTTTATATGAAGTTATGTGTCATTGTTTGGTTTCTGAGAAATTGATTTTCCTTTAGGGTTTAATATAATTGGCAAAAGAGAGACTTTTCAGCTTCTGTTCTCTGTTTCTGGAAATCACTTTGTAACGTTTTGTTTCTTTCCAAAGTTAACAAGACTATACTATTACTCAACCTGCATTGTGTTTCTTCTCTTGATGTGGTTGTCTCTTGACGTGAGATTTGTATTTATCTCTGTTTTTGATTCATTTTTTTAAAATATGTACAGAAGAAAATTATTTTACCTTTGTTGCTTTTTCTTAGACTGACAATCCAGGGAAGCACACTAGTGAAGCAGAAGGAAACGGTTATGAACTTCAGAAACAGGTTCGTTTTGTAGTTTGAGTTTTGTATTTCCTTCTTGTTTTCTTAGCTCAATTCAATTCTGCATTGGCAGATATTTGAACTACGAAAAGAACTGGAAATGCAACGCAAGAGAAGTCTCGAGGTGGAAGCTCGAGCTGAATTCGCAGATAAGAAAGTTGCGGAACTTAGCTCAAAGCTTGAAAATGTAAGAAACATGGTGTCCCCTTGGATCTGATGTATGTGTATAAACATACTCAAAAGCTTTCTGTACTTTTTTTGTCTACTTGTGTTCAGATCGATGGGAAGTGGCTCTTGTCTAAGCTTGGATTAAACCTAAATAAAACTCAGGTAATTCTATAAAAAGGTGCATAACATCGATAAAATCTTAGTGATTAATCTTAAAAGACCCTCTCTTTTTTTTTTTATATGGGGTCAGGCATATATAATGACTCTGTGGCTTCAAGATCTTAGCCAAACTCTTCAAAAGGTAAGGGTTGTCTTGGATTCAAAATTTACTGTGAAAGTTTTCGGTTTCCGTTATAAGAGAAGTCATTCGTGCTTTATTCTTATTAACCTTTGAATTATTCCCTTAGATTTCACAGAAATGGATTCCAAGCATCAAAGATGCGTATGTGACATTAACCATTTATCTCGAACCAAAAGTTCAATATTTAACCGATAAGTCCATGGAGGTGTTACATACGTGTAAGGAGGCATTGACCCCACATCTCATCCAATCATTTGACGTTTCATACTACTATCTTGAGGTTAATATGTTTCCATCTTTATTCATTTCTCTGCTTCTCTTTTGAGATTGCATAAAACATTGTAACCCTTGTCTTGTTTTTCTAGGTAAGCCGAGTTATGACCATAGGGAAACCACACTTTGAGAAAGTACAAGTTGCCTTAGAGGCATATACTGAAAATGTAAGACATGGCTTCGAGAAGTTGGTTAACTCGACAAAAATCTTTGGGAGGACGAAATAAGAAGAGTTTCGCACGGAGCACTCAGCAGTGGGTTGGGTTTTTCTGTCAAGACTAAAGAAACAAATTAACTTTCATTGAAATTTGTTTTCATTACAACTCAAGGCATGTGTCTACTATGATCTTTAATCAAAAAGTTCAACACCAAAGAGCTCTGTCTTCTCCTATATAAGAGAGAACTTCCTTTTGGCTACCCAATCAATCGAATCGTTTATGGCTCATACTCTTGGGTAATAGTGAAGGCATATGATTATTATTAAGCTTACTTTTAGCATACTCTTGGGAAGATTGTGTTTTCTAAACATGCCAAAGGATGAGATATGAGTATTTTGATTTATTATTTATCAACTAAATAATTCAGTTTCAGATTCCAAACAATCCCATGGTTACATCACCTACAAGGTACTCTACATTTTCTAATTATATCCGCTGTTACTAATCAATCACGAGGTGAAACTGTTCACTCCATGCCATCACCACAACTTTCAATCTCCACAAATGTTACCTACCATCAATCACATTCACACAACAACAACAATCGTCAGCAACAAAAACCACATATCCGCAATAATCAATGTTGGCAAACCAACCCGTCCAATCAGCCTAACCACTTAAACAATAGACAGTCACATATCTACTTTGGTCATTACCAAAGTTTTACTGTTCATGGGCACAATGCGAGGAGGTGTACGACACTTTATGCCATAACATAACCTGCCAATTCCAATCATGTTAGTCCTTTTGTGCCTTGGTAGACTCGTGCTGACATTGTTGTTGCATCTTACTATAATGCAAAAAAACCGGTTCCTAGACAGTGGAGCAACACATCATATCACCAATAAGCTCAGCAACCTCTCAATTCACCAACCATACAATAGTGGAGATGATTCTCTAACCATTTCAATACGAGTTCCACTCTCTTACCGTTTGATTCTTATAACCTAGCACTTAAAAAAGTGTTTTACGCGCCTGACATTAGCAAGAATTTGATATTTATATACCGATTTCGTACTAATTCATATCTCCGCCTTCGTTGAACTCAAATTCTCTCTCAACTTTCCGAAAGCCCACTAGCCAAGCCCAACTCTCAAATACTATGTTAAGTTTTTAAATTATCATATTTTAGTATTGTTTACAATTTCATAATAAAAATAGCCATAAATCTTTTGTAAGTTTCCAACTCTTTAGTATGCATAATTTTCATTAGCCTAATACACTGTTAAAATACGATATTTGAGGTCATTAATCATAAATTAAATTTATGTATACCATTTGTATAAATTAATTCAATTATAGAATCAAAATTTTCAATTCTAATATACTACAAAAAATATAACATCTAAATCATTAATTTTATGTATATTGAATTTTCTAAACTCATATTAAAAAAAACAAATATCTCTATAAATTAATAAATATTAATTTAAAATTAACTAGAAATTCATAAATATTAATTTAAACTAAAATTTAATAAATATTAATTTTAGAAATAAATTAATATCGCATAAATTAATAAAATATCATAGTCCCGAAATTATTAATTATAGAGGTTTTTCTGAATCTGAAAACCCGCCTACCATCTTCCAAGAAAGTCCCATTGGTCGAGCCCATTTACCAAATAACACAACACAATAATATCCAACTCTGGTTCTTCCCCTAAGGCAAGTTTCTTTTGTTCAACTTTTTTTGTCAAGCCTAGATATTGATCTTATATCGTAGATTGTGTATGAAACAAACTTCCAATGCCTTGAAATTCAGGCTCCTCAAACTCAGACTTACACTCTGACTCTGGTTCTGGCGGCTCTGGCTCAAGGTCTGGGTCGGGCTCATATTTAGGGTTTGGATTAGGGTCTGACTCGTCGGGTTGGTCATTTTCCATAATTTCTTTGCTAATAGAAGATTCTGAGCCGCATACACATCAAGGAAAGACTGTTCTCTTCTACTTTGCTACAACTATAGGAAAATTGTTTAGAGTATGTGCAATTAAAATATATCCATATATATATATATATATATATATATATATATATATATATATATATATTAAAAATAGTTTTTTAGAAAAATGGTGAGAATCGGTTCTCATTTCATGTTAATCTCTCCCTTTCCCGTGTAATTTTGAATAATTTTGAATAGTAATGCTCTTTTGTGTTAAATCAAATGGTATATAAGAGATAAATTATACTCTATTTACACTATTAAGTAAAAAATAGAATGATATATTGGAGAAAAAACTTAATTTATTTAATACTACTTTGCTTTAGAATAAAAAAAAAGAGATGAATACATTGGAGATACAGATGAAATAATATAATTTATAGTGAATTTTAATTTGGATCAAGTTAGTTATGATTTAATGGATTACTCTTTTGTCTAATTTTTATTTTCATTAATTGTGTAATAATAAATCTAATTAAGATATATTTTTTATTATGGTTTTTTGTACCAAAGAATTCGCCATTTTAATGTAATTATCTTTCATCTCCAAAAATACAGGTCAATTTCGAGAATTCAAAAAAAGTTACGCAATATAACCCGTCATAATCACCGTCAAATTGTAAAACTTTGATAAATAATATATTAAACTGAAATTCTAGGGACGAGTAATTTAAGTGCACTTTGGCAATTTTAGATTTTTTAATGTATGTGATTGTAAATAGTTTTAGAAAATATGTACAAAAATTTATATTATGTATTACTTTTGATTTTTTAATAGTTGATTTCATTCAATGTCAAAATAAAATAAAAAATAAATTGATTTGCATTCTCTTGAAAATGAAAGATAAGTTGAATTTCTAAGGATTAACTATAACTTATGGGCTTGGGACAAATAGTTTATAAATGAATAAATGAAGTCTATGAGTCTATAGGCCCATTATAATTTTATATTGCTAAATGAAGAAAAAGGAAACGAACAAGTATAATTGTTTTCTTTGGGCGTTTGAATTTTACTAAACGTTTTATTTTATTTCTTTTCTCTACTAGCTATCTCAAGCTTCCTCGTTCGCTTCGATTGATTGGTATTGCCTCCGCCATTTGATTTTGCCATTGGATTATGATTCGATTCCAATAATCTTCTCTATTTCATGTGTATGGTTTTTCTCGATAACGGTAAAATCGCTCTCAGAAAACGTCGGAGAAGTATGATGAGCTTATGGTGCATGCGCATAAAGATACAAAGTTGGAATCTATATTAGCTGAGATCAAAGCTTCTGGTCCTACTTCTAAGCTCAAGTACGTATTGTGTCATTTATTAGAAAACTATTTGGGTTTATTTCTGTGTGTGGTGAAGGAATTTGTTTCCGGTGTTATGTACTGAAATGAGGAAGATGTGTTGAAAAAGCTACGTAAACCAATGAAATCAATGGGTGATGTGGAGGTAAACCTCTGTCTGAATTTGACCCTTAGTTAGCTAGCAAACTCATTGTCCATTGATTTCCTTAACCAATTAGGGTCTGAAAACTTCTCTGGCATCTGGTCATAACAAAGATGAACAAGTCTCTGAGGGAAGGAAAGCACTGCAGATTGTCTGTGAGCATGCCAAGGTATGTCAATCTCTTAGCAACAAAAATCTATGACATATTTGTATTATTGTGGTCTATGTGATTTTAGTGGGAAGCTAGAAATATTTACTATAATGTACTTGCACTTTAGAAGTTTGTTTATACAATTATCTATATCAAAGGTGCTTATGGTAAAGAAGGAAAGTTGACAATTACCATCAATCGATTTGTTGCATGTGGTTTATCGAAAGCTTAAACGCGGGTTTATACCCAAACTTATTACTCTGGTTGCGTTTTTCCTAGATGAAATGTATTAAAATCTTTTTGGATGCTGCGGAAAAAAGGTCAATGCGGTTGACAAAAATTGGAGAGAAAAAAGGTCAATGCGGTTGACTAAAATTGGAGAGAAAAAATAAAACACCATAGCATTGGGGGAGGAGAGAGCAGTGCAAGTTTGCAACAAACCAATATATTGTTTTGAACAACTTAAAATGGTTTTATATGATGACTCAGAGTTGTTTCATTTTTCTCTTTGTTTTGTAGTACCCTGCAAAACGTTGACAGTAAAACTTCTATTGATGGACGCTTGCCTCCAAGACCTTGGAGGGATCTATAAATATAGTAGTACCTATAACTAGAACATTTTAAATAAAAATTTGAAATTTACATGAGACATTGGAGTGATCGATTGTATATTTGACTTGGTACCTTCTTTGCCCCTGATCCCGCCTTTGACTTTTCAGTTTTTTTTTCCTGCTGTTTCATACTTTCTAGTTTTTCTAACGAGGACGTTGTGATCTATTAGTGGGGGTTAATTATAACAATCCGGTTTTAGAAATATGGTGGTGCATGCATAGAGGTTTAAAAGAATTGATTTGGCCACCTATGTTACCAAAGTGCACTTATCTTTTCTGTCAAACGTCATGAGAAAACTCCACAGTTAAGCATGCTTGAGATGGAGGAATTGCAGGATGGGTGACCTTCCGGGAAGTGATTGTCGGAACTGTGTGAGTTAGGAAAAACACAAGAAAAGATTATGTGGTGATTTGTAGGGTCGGTAACCGAGTCTTTAAAACTTCCCGAACGTAGCGGACTGACCGTCGGATATGGATGGGCCACGGGTCGAGAAAGGACGTGGGACCCATTAAGTAAGGTGGCGGTCAGGGCGTTATAGTTAGTAAGAGTTTATCTTAATCAAAGAAGAAGCTGTGGTTTTTGCGGTTTCTAGGAAGTAAAGATTTCAGAATCGTGTCGAATATATTCGTAAGATGATGGAAGAGAGTTTGGGGGAGTTAGTGGAGATCGTGTAGAAGTGGAAAAATTAAAAAACCTAGTAAAAATAAGTAGTTTTAAAAATATATATTATATTTTGGGTGAGTGTACAAAAAATTTAAATTAAATTACCCAAGTTATAAAGAAAAGACACTGTGAAATAAACGTTTAACAAAAATTGATTTTTTTAAGTCGTTGCCGTTAGGCCTCGACCGGATCCGGATATCCGGCTTTTTTAGAGTATCTGGATCCAGCCGGATCCGCCTTTTCATTATCCGGATCCGTTTCACCCGGATATCAGGGTTTTTTTATATAATTTTTTATTAATATAAAATTTGAAGAAAAATATTTAAAAACAAATAATTTAATATAAATAATTAAAATATTATTAAAAAATATTATTTTATATAAAATAATAAAATTTATTAATAAAATTTAAATAATAGTAATAAAATATTAAAAATATTATTATAATATAAAATATCCCGGATCCAGATATCCGGCTTTAAATTTTCTATTATCCGGATCCGGCTGGATCTGCTTTTTCATTATCCGGATATGGATCTGCTCCACCCGGATATCCTATTTTTCAGAGCGGATCGGAGCGGATCCCGGATTGGATCCCGGATAATTGGTTTCAGGGCTAGTTGCCGTTATGTCTTATCCACTTTTTGACATAGTGTCTCTAAATTTTTTTTTAATAAGTTTTATAAAACAAATCCTACATGGTAGAATTTGATCGAGGAAGTGATTTGTGCTTTAAAATATAAATAATTTTTCTTTCCCACTATTTTTTATTAGATAAAAAATAAAGAAAAATCATTCATAAGTTATCAATTGATTTGGTTTAATTTAGTGAGAGAAAATGAAATTATTATTTGAGATTATGAAGTCAATATTTACATCCCTTTAGTTTTTCTGAATATGGAAAATAATATTTTAAAGGTTCTTTTAGATTTTTTTTATTCTAAATTTGAAGACGACCAGAATACTAATTTTATAAACTAAATTTCATATATCTTTATTTTAGATTTTTTTTTGTTTTACATTATTTTTAGTAGTGGACATCAGAAACTATTTTCATATGCCCTACACTTGGAATATCTTCTGGTTTAGTAGGTGTGAAATCATTTGTAAATCTGTTGTCAACTACTCCTGGATGCCCAATACCGAGACTATAACCTGGATTAGTAGGTGCGAAATCATTTGTAGATCTGTTGTTTACAACTCCTCGATGTCCAATACCGGGACTATGTCCTGGATTAGTAGGCGCAAAGTCATTTATAAATTTATTGTTTATAACTTTTGGATGCCCAATACCGGGACTATTTCTTGGATTAGTAGGTGCAAAATCATTTGTAAATCTGTTGTTTACAACTCCTCGATGTCCAATACCGGGACTATGTCCTGGATTAGTAGGCGCAAAATCATTTATAAATTTGTTGTTTATAACTTTTGGATGCCCAATACCTGGACTATTTCCTGGATTAGTAGGTTCGAAATCATTTGTAAATCTGTTGTTTACAACTCCTCGATGTCCAATACCGGGACTATGTCCTGGATTAGTAGGCGCAAAGTCATTTATATATTTGTTGTTTATAACTTTTGGATGCCCAATACCCGGACTATTTCCTGGATTAGTAGGTGCGAAATCATTTGTAAATCTGTTGTTTACAGCTCCTCGATGTCCAATACCGGGACTATGTCCTGGATTAGTAGGCGCAAAGTCATTTATAAATTTGTTGTTTATAACTTTTGGATGACCAATACCGGGACTATTTCCTGGATTGGTAGGTGCGAAATCATTTATAAATCTGATGTTTACAACTCCTCGATGTCCAATACCGGGACTATGTCCTGGATTAGTAGGCGCAAAGTCATTTATAAATTTGTTGTTTATAACTTTTGGATGCCCAATACCCAGACTATTTCCTGGATTAGTAGGTGCGAAATCATTTGTAAATCTGTTGTTTACAACTCCTCGATGTCCAATACCGGGACTATGTCCTGGATTAGTAGGCACAAAGTCATTTATAAATTTGTTGTTTATAACTTTTGGATGTCCAATACCCGGACTATGTCCTGGATTAGTAGGCGCGAAATCATTTGTAAATCTGTTGTAAACAACTCCTGGATGTCCAATACCAGAACTATCTCCTGGATTAGTAGTCGCAAAATCAGTTGCAAACTTGTTGTTTAGACTATTTATACCCTCAATTTTCTTTAATTTTGTTTCAATGAAAACTTTTTCAAGTACACCAAGTGTGTGCCCACGAAAAGTAGGATCCAAATTGTCATTGAAATGCTCATGCCCGTCCATCTTCTTCGACTTTCTTGCTTCGGTGGTGGCTGGTGCTTTGTCAAATACTCTTGAGATGGTCAAAATGGTCACCATGGTGATCAAGAATAGCTTCATGTTTCTTTTCTTTGAATTATGTTTTGAATATGAGGAGTATTGAAATGTTGAGTGAGGTTGTCTAAATGAAACTATATTTATAGTGTCTATACAATTGCCACACATTGATTACTTTTGGACAGTTTATATATCAATCTAAACCTATTAATGCATGGCTATATTACAAAGATGTTATATTAACATTACTCAAATAAGCACCTCCCATAGATAGATAGTATTACCAGACTCAGATTTGTTATCTATTCAATTATATGTAATAATAAAACTTTTTTAGTAAAATTACTAATTGAGAAAGATAATACTAATGGGTATATTAAATGAAAAATTTAGAGTGAGTTGAGTTTTATTGAGTTTTGAGATGATTTTGGTGAATTAAGAAAATTTGTTATTAAAAAGTTTTATAGTATCTTTTTTTTTTTTTTAATATATTATATATTTTACATAATTTGTTTCTTATTTATTTAATTTTTCTATTAATTATAAGTAATATAAATTTGAACTAAATAAATGTTTTAAATTTGTTTTAATATAACACCCTCCCATTATATATATATATATATATATATATATATATATATATATAGATTTTATCTTTAAAAAGTTGAATTATATTATTACTACTAACAAAAATTTTATAGTATTTTTATTATTATTTATGTCATATATTTTACATAATTTTTTTCTTATTTATTTAATTTTTCTTGGATGATGATGTGGACACTCTAGATAGAGAGACAACTCTCCCATTATATATATAGATTTCATCCTTACGCTAATGCACCCATATTACATGAAGCACGCGACTCATGCTTTGGCTAAGCCACATAACCTTCACTTCTGTGGTAGCATTTGAGAGATCAAACTTTGGTTTTCAAAAGTTCGACATCTTGTGATACTAATTGATCGAAAAAACAATCAAGACGATATAAAAAAGTTGAAAATGAAGAGTTGACTTATTTATTCCTCGAGTCTTGATAATAGAAGAGATAGAAAAATACAAAAGGGTAAATTTTACACAACAAAAACTTTCTTATTTAGGGAACATGAGCCTCTTTAGGAAACTTTCTCTTTACGTCTACTTTTAAATTCATTACAATTACACAACTATTTATTTATATAAATGAACTTCTTGCTAAATTCGTATGGTAGGGAGGATATTATTACATCAATAATATGAGTGATGTCTACCAAATCATTGGTCCTAAACCACTCTGTGATTGAAGGTTAATAACATTGATTGAAGCAGAAAAACAAACCTTTTCGTTTGTCATCACTTTTGGCCTTTGGAGTTTCCCCACATTCATCAAGCTTAGCCATCAAAGAGCTAGTTCCAGGAGAATCCGGTGGCAATAGTGTGTTCTTCGAAGCAAGAATCCGTTGAGGAATTGCGGATATCGGAGATCCAACCTTGGAGAGATAGTTAAGTAGTAACTCAATGATATGTGTGAAGTTTGGCCGAGCATTAGGATCCTCATTCCAACATGATGTTACAATGGTTCCCAACTCTTCGGGTAAGCTCTCCGCGCTTGGTCTCACATTCTGTATAAGAAACATGTCAAAAAACGAGGGTACTGCTTATCTTAAATCAAATTCAAAAGAAGCAAACGAAGACAGTGTTACACACTTTGAAGGCGGCTGCATATGCTGCTTGGAGATTAGACATTCCCTCAAAAGGCAATTTATTGTGTAAAAGCTCCCAGAGAACGATTGCAAAGCTATATGCATCGACTTTATGGTTGTAATGCTTCTTCTCTCCCAATCGAAGAGTAACCGTGCTGTACAACTGAAATATCCCACCAAGATTGTCTTTAAGTAGTCAAAGAGAACCACAAGAAATTAAAAGATCTGTCTATTGTAAAGAACCTCTGGTGCCATCCATCGGTATGTTCCTGTCTCAGCCGTCATCATCTCAGTCAGTGACTCTTCTCTTGCTAATCCAAAGTCTGCTAGTTTTACCGTTTTATGGTCTGCAGTTAAAAGCAAGTTCTCTGCAAAACAGACAAGATCCTTTAACACTATCTTCAACACTTAAGATTAAATCTAAATCATAACCAGAATATTAAAAGAACTTGAAGCGTGTGTGGTGTCAGACAATAAAAAAGAAAGATTCTGTGATTGAGATCTGAGCATGTGGTTTCCATGAAGCAAGGTGTTTTGCAAATATTTTAAGCAGATCATTAAATGATACATATCAGGTTTAAAGAATGGTAGTTTTACCGGGTTTGAGATCACGGTGAATGATCCCATGGGAATGCAAGCATTCCATACCACGAGCAATATCAAGCGCAAAACCGATAGCCACACGGGTCTCCAAACATGCGGGTCTCAAGTTTAACAGATATTTACGCAATGTACCGCCTTGAAGAAGTTCCGTAACTATCACCATTACAGGCTCCTTGCAAGCACCAATGAACTGTTTCAGAGACAAAAGACAATCAAGAACTGAAAAAACGTAAAGCAATGAAACAAAAACAGCCATGGATCTCAAAAAACAGAACCTTGACCAAATTCTTGTGTTGAACACGTGAGAGCATTTCTACTTCTCTTAGGAATCTTGAATCTCTTTTAGCAATCTCTTCTGGTGTTTCTCCTCTGTGAACTATCTTTATAGCAACTGTCTGATTCTTGTATCTGTCTCAGATCATACACACCAAAAACAGTAGGGATCCATTAAAAACCCCAACTTTTGATTACCCAATTTCCATAATCCAGATAGATGAGTTAACCAAACAAGCATTTTGTTCATACCCTTATACAACAACCACTAAACTTCACTTACCCACAAATCAAAATCCAAACTTTCCAAACAATCTCAAAGCTAAGAATGAATTTAAACCAAATCCAGAAAGTTAAAGAAGAAGAAGCTTACTTTCCCTCATAGACTTTGGCATGAGCTCCTTCACCAATCTTTGGCCCAACAAAGAGAAGCTGAGGATCAATTTGCCATTTGGGTTCCATTCTAAATCCACTCAAAGAATCCATTGCAAGAATTCACAACAAAACACCAAGATTACTTCAAACCTTGCAACCACATTTTTACCCGATCTTGAGATACAAAAAAGACTTGTCCTTTTTTTCGTTTTATCACTTTCTTGATTTGTATCTCTGAAGATTTGAGAGAGCTCACAAGGCAAAGAAGAGAAGAGATAAGTAAATAGCTAACATGCCCTTTGATGAGGCAAAAGCGAAGTATCCTCACATGTCCGTAAATTAAGCACAAGTCTTAAAGAGAGAAGAAGGCGACACCAGGCAAGCTCTCCCCCAACTAAAATATAAGTAATTTATATAAAATATAAAATAGAAATGGATAAGAGAAGAATCTTGACAAAACAAAGAGAGAAGAAACAGAACAAGAAGTGGATCAGTGGATCTGTGTGAGTTTTTGGGTTTTGTAAATAAGAAGCTTGAGGGATTCACTTGTTGAGTTTTGGTGGTTTGTTTAGTTTATCTTTGATGGTGGAAGTAGTAGAGACTTCTTCTTGATGTGGAGAGAGAGGGAAGAGAGTGACAGAGAGAGTTATGAGTATGGAGTGGTAATGATATGATAATGAAAAGATAAACCAGAAGAAGTTTATATGATTGATTGGTGAAACATATCACATGGTTCAAAATTCTTGCTTTTGTTTCTCAAAACATTCTTCTTAGTTTTAGATTTTTTTTTTTTTTTTTTTTTTTTTTTTTTTTTTTTTGGGAAACTTAGTTTTAGATTTAATTTGGGTAATATTCATATGCAAATATCGGCTATAAATAGGGAATTTTTATGCTTAATGATTATATTTATATGTAACATTCGGAACCAAATGTGATTATGTAACATGAACCAAGTAGGTCGCTTTGTGGTCGGTCAAAAGCAAAGAGATTCATTAGTACTATACAACAGAGCTACTTTCAGGATAGTTCAACAGTTACCATCTCTATTTACTCCAAAAGAAAGATATAAACAAAGCCCACACTTGGATAATCTTGAGTGGCAAGAGCTTTATCTTCACTTCTCTCTCTCTAGTCTTTAACATATCATTGTACGACGACTTGACATGTGATGGAGCATCTTGAAATTTTCAGGAGCTTCTTGAAGATGCCATTTACATTTTCACAATAATTCATACGTAGAGTGAGTTTTTTGAGGATTACAGAATTCTCTAGGAAGTACCTTACTAGCTTCATTTCTGCAGCATAACCCGAGATGCTGGTTTTGATCTCAACAGACTTTAGCGAAGATAGCAAACACTCGGGAACAAATGAAAAACTGATTTGATTCATTTCCTCTTAATGCATCTTCTTAAAGTCAAAAACTCAAAACCATATGCCTGAGTGAACAGAAAAAGAAGATGACAAGATGAAGAAATATTTCTGTATGGATGGACTAAAAGTGTTTTTCTGAATTATGTTTCCATGTTTTTTACTTTTTTTTTTTTTTGCCGTGAAACCATTTATATAAATTTAAAAATTTTGGAGTTTAAATCTAAATTTTTTTCATTTTTAATGAAATAATTACATTCTTAGAAGGAAAAAAAAAGGGAAAATTAGATTGAGTACCACATTTGGTCCAAAATTTAGGTCCAGTACCACTTTCGAAGCTCAGTTAGCATCTATACCACAATTGAGGTGTGTAATGACCATTTTGCCCTTTCTTTTGTTTGCTCAAATTTCGGGGACAAAATTCATAGATTGAGGACACAGAAAGAAGTTTACATACAGTTGTCCCCGAAGTTTGAGTTTCTCCATAATTTTATCTTATTTTTGCATGTTTGCTAGTTTTTGTCCCTCAATTTTAATTCATTGTTCTTGGATTTTAGTATATAAACTCTAATTGCGGTCTTTTCATTTTGTTTAATGTTTACATTTCGTTTGATGATTGTCCCCGAATAGATTTTTTGTCCCCCATATATTTGTCCCTAAATGTTACACTTTATCTGCCACATCAGCCGAGAGCAAAACCGTCTTTTTCATACCACAATACCATATGAATGTGATACAAATGCTAAATCATTCTCAATTGTGGCAGAGATGCTAAGGAATTTGAAAAATGTGGTAGATTTGGCAAAAATCCCAAAAAAAAATACAACATCTTCTTATCTGGCTGACATATTTGTTCTAAAATAATATCTCACCAGTCTAGTGAAAGTGTCGCAACGTAGTAACGTATTGTATATTTGTATGCATTGTGACGTCATCTAAATGGATCTGATATATTACAACAACCTTTTGAAAATTTTAATTAAAGGATTGTTTTTTTTGGTGAGTTTTTAATTAAGGATCTTTTGTAAGTATACTTTAGACATGTATTTGGTTTTCTTCCTTCTTTTATTTTAGAAAGCTAAAATTATCTAGTATTTTTGAAGTACATTTTTATCGGGTGGGTTAAATTATTATCCGATAAATTTGGTATCCGATCCGATAAGAAAATTTCTTCATAAATTTTACACCGGATAGTTCATATCTTTTTTGGATCAAGTCAAAACATATCCAAAATTATGAACCGGATATTCCATATTTAAAAATATAGATATTTAGAAGATTTGGTTAAGATTTAGAAATACAATTCTCCTATCATCTTTGTTTGAACTTTTTAACTGTTTTAAATCATCATGTAATACATAAAGTTTTAAAAATTCAAATTTTTTTCTACATATATTGAGATTCTAAAATTTTAAAACGGATATATATTACCCAATTGATGAAAAAGGAGTGTGTTTAACGTCCCATATCGGCTAAAATGTTTAGATATTGACTCAGAATCATATTATAAACAATGCCAAAATAAATCCAAATCCGAATGAACAAGAAGTTCAACTTAATAAGTATCCAAATTTAAAATTATATACACTTTCATTCGGTATTTTTAGTTTAACTGCGTAATTTTACCGGAAATGTTAAATTTTAAACTTTTAAAAAGTTTTAAATAATATAATTCTTATATTTAAAATCAATAAAAAGTTTATAATATTATGAACATTCGAACATATATAAAGAGTTACAATAACACGTAACGGGTTATATTGCTAGACGGAATTATATAACGGGACGAATTTTTAAAAAGTTTTAAATATTCTAATTCATATATTTAAAATGAGTAAAAATTTTATAATATTAAGAACATTTGAACATATATAAAGAGTTAAAATAACATGGGACAGTTATATTGCAGGACATGGTTATATTGCATGATGGAGTTATATGACGGGACGAGTTTGAATCAAAAAAAATTTAAACATCATTAACCCGCTGTTTCAATACGGGTTAAATCTTTATTTTTATTTTTTTAACACCACCAATTTAGACATATCGAATGATCCTGACTAAAGTAAATTGTATAAGCAAAAATTGTCTTGTGGTATACAATTACTTAATAACAATTTTAAACTATAAAATATAAATATCTTTTAAAATGATAAAATTTGCAAATTTTTATATATAATATATAACTATTAAATTTTAAAAATCACTAATTTTAAAAACAAATTATCCCGCAGTTTACTGCGGGTTAAAATCTAGTTTTATAGTAGAAGAAGAGAAGAAAACTGTAAAACTTTTGATTTATTTATAGTGAAATATGCAGTGGCAAAAAATTGAGATCATTTTAGGTTTTATTTCCTTTTAATCATTTTTAAGATCAAAATTTGAGTCCCGATTATGATATAAAATAAGTATTTTTTTGTATTAGAAAGATCAAATATTTTCATAAATAAAATATTTTGGTTTGTAACTATAGAAGTATTGAATAAACATTTAAAGCACATATATATATTAAAATTAAATTAGAATCAGTATAAATGAATACAAAAAGGGGAAAATCATTCACAAAAAGACATATTTTTGTTATATACAAAAGTGATATGAAAATACTCTCTAACAACAAACAAGCCTCACGAGACTAACCGCGAGGATTTGTCTCTCTAAACAAGCACATCGCCACATCCGCGGTGATTGTCTTCCCTCTCCGCGCTAAAACACGGCGACGTGTACCCGAAAAGGCCAGTAAGACGAGGATAGTTATCCACGCGACCATGGTGGCTCGTGCCGCCGCCACCAGTATAAGAAGAGACAAGGCTGCAGCGAGAAAGAAGGCGGTGAACAGAAGGAGTTGATAGAGCGGATTAGTGACAGATTTCGCGGTGGAGATTGTGTAGAAGGAAGAAACAAAGAAGAGGAGACATGAGAGAGTAACGGTGGTTGTTGCTCTACTTTTGCAAAGATCCATAGTTTTGTGAATGTGTAAGTCAAAAGTGGTTTGCCTAAATTTTGAAGTTAACAACAATGCTTAAATGGAATTTAATAGGAGATTTAATTTAATTGAGTGGTGTTTTCATTGGAATGCATGTGAAGGCACATGGGGGAGGTTGAGTTTTATGAGTTGTGTTATGAAATGATTCATGAAAGTGGTTTGAAGTAGGAGACACTTAAAGGCATTTGGTGTCTATTTTGTAGTATTAAAGAAATGAAAAAGATGGATGAAGACAATGAACAGACAGAAGCATGGGAATTGTGTAAGTAAGGATTCCACATCTCGGGGCAAAAACTGAGGAGCAATGTATGTTATGTTCGGTTGCTGAGTCAGTTTTTGGGATGTGTTGCTGAGGTAGCAACTCGAGGTTTATAGATTGGCTATACAATGGATCTAAGATTATGCTACAAACGAGCATCGCAAAACTCAATTTGATGACACAGTACTCTATTAAAAAGAAAAAAAAAACAAACCCAAACTAATGAAAGAAATAGTTTTCTATATCTTTTTGGATAATCATCAAAATATCCCGAACCAAATTAGCTATACTAGTTTCCAAGAGATGTGGAAAATTCATGAATCTTTCTTAGGGGTAGAGAAATGAGAATTTGTGACATGACTTGGGAACGTTATTTTACAAAAAAAAATCTTATCAAGAAAATGAAGAATAACATGACATCCATAATGTTATATACCATTTTAAATATTGATTATTATTCTATTGCTAAAAACACCTTCATTATTTTCAAACATAAAATTCTATTCAATATATTTATATTCTTACTTAATTTTCAAAAACACTATTATACGGTAATATAAGAATAACATGTTATTATTATCAGTGCATTATATCACTACAATAATAGAATGCTATACTACTTGTTAGGTATAATATTTTCAGTATAAATATAACATAAGATTCTATTTGCTATTATAAAATTCCATAAAATCACGTTAGTTAATTTCAAATTTGTGCCAACTTTTTGTATCTACCAACAATAATTGCCTACACAATTAATTGAGCCGACGGTTATTTCAATAATTTTTGTTTAGTACAGCTAGGGGTTGGCATTCATGTATGCGGGTTGGGTTCGGGTAAAACCCGATCGGGTACGGGTCTTTCGGGTAGAGGAGTTTAGGACCCAATAGGGTAAATCTAAAATATCGGTTCGGTTTCGGTTCGGGTCTAATCGGGTTCGGGTCGGTTCGGGTTTAGATTTTTAGAACCGCTAAATACCCGAAAAAATCGGGCATCCATCGGGTTCGGGTATTTTATACCCAAATACCCAAAATTTTACCAAATACCCAAATTTTACCCGAAATTTTACTCTAATATCCGAATTTTATCCGCAATTTTACTCAAATATCCGAGTTTCACCCAAAAATTTATCCGAATAACCGGAATTTTGTCCAAATATTTAAAAAATTTACAAGCATCTCGCGTATAAATATATTTAGTCTTAAATATATAAATATAAGTGCATTTAATTTTGGTAATTACTCTCGGATATTTGGATATAAATGTATTTAGCTCAAATATTACATATATATAAAGTTTTTATATGTATAAGTATAAGTAATTTCGGGTAATCGAGTACCCGTTCGGGTATCGGGTTCGGATCGGGTTTTACCCTATACCCACGGGTACGACAATACAAAACCCAATAGGGTAAATAGCTAATACCCGTACCCGCCCCGAACCGGTTTTTTCGGGTCGGTTTCGGTTCGGGTACTCGGGTACGGTTTTTTTGCCCAGGCCTAAGTACAGCAATTTACTCGTAATGTAGCTGATTTCACTTAGTTAACCGATTTGTAGCTGCTTTGGTTGGTCGCTCGTAGCTGAATAGATAGAGACACACACGTATAAGTCGGACATAATTACTTAGTATTTCAAATATTGGAAATTTATAGCTATGCAAACATTTAGTCTTTACCTACGTATGTATTATTCTTGTATTTTTGCTTCAATGATAGAATCTATTAAAGGTAATCTTATTGAAATTTTTTACAATTTACTGAAAAAAGTAGTGCTATGGTGTAAGATTTTGTTGAATGTGACAATCATTTGATTTCACTGAGGCTATTTGAACATCACAGTTTTCAGAAGTAGATAAAATTGGTGCTAATTGTGTAGCTAAGCACTAATTTTGGGGACATTGTTAGGAAATGTTCAATTCCCTCCCATGTTGGCAAGTGAATCACGATCACGTGCAAGCCACATGATTGGAGCAAGAGAAGGTTTTAATATTGACTAATGAGAAGAGATCTAAAACAGGTATAGTTTTATTAGTCAGAGAAGTGTCAAAGATGAATTTGCAACAGATTCTTTCTGGAACAAATCAAATATAACTTTGAATCGATTCCTGAATTTCTCCATTATACTTTTGCTAATTCTTTGCTCGAACTTTATTGTTTTTAGCCACCTGATCTTCAGATACACTTCGCATTTACTTGTTTTACAATCAACTCCTGCTTTCTTCACCTCATACCTTATATGAACCTACATTATCGTCATTATCGTTTAGCGAAAGTAAATTGTTTCAATATTGGACTGTCTATATAAAAGCTGAGGTAGAAGAAGAAGACTTACGCGAAAATGGTCTCCGAATGGAACATCGTGGAGAGCCACAATCTCATTTATGATCCAGCCTTCATCATTTGGAGCTGGAGATTTCTGTTGTGTGCAGGTAACTCCGCCTCCAAATACAGACACATAGTGATTGTATTTGTAAGAAAGGCGTCTTTCGTAGATGCCTGGTTTTTTAGATTCCCATGTTGTACTCGCGTAACTCAGACATCCGGATTTCTCCATGATCTTACGCTCCAATTCTCCTCCACCAAAGATCTTCATTACCAATTCTACCTGTAACAGAAAATCATTTGAAATCAAGTTCCGAAAACACCATCTTCAAACCGATCCTCACTAAAACCCAAGAGTTGCATAGCCTCTATTAAAATGGAAGTAGCATAAGGAGGAGTGAAAGATGATTTATACATCGCCAGGTAGATCACACGTGTACACTTTTGACATCATTAATGCATCCGTATCTGAAACAACTGCAACAGCTTCAGGCAAGAGGAAAGGATCTGCCACATCTTGGTCTTCTTCTGCTATTTGTGCTCTATGATCTACACTTAACGTCCTTGTTTTCCACAAAGCCATGATTGTCCTGCCATTTTCATGAATGATTCACATTCAATATAGATTGTTAGATACAACCAGTAAACTAATCGCTTTGGGTTTGGTCATTGATGAGCATGTAAACCAAATTCCTTCAAGTACCTGCTGGTCGCATCAAATGACACGAATGACTGAAAATAGAACCAAAGTCTTCCTTCATCATCCTGAGATTTAGCCCCATGCTTTGCATCAAGACCTCGGTTCTTTTTCAGAATAATGAGCAGTAAAGGGCTTCCTAATGAAGCAAAAGTTGGGGGAAGCACTTGGATGTCATCAATATCTTCCCAAAGAAAGTAAAACTTTGTCTTGTGTCCAAATACATTCGAGTAGAACGCCACAATTCTAGCAGACAGAAAAAGCTTGCCCTGTCAACATTAGCAAGCAGATTTCAGATTCTAATAACAGTTCTATACTATCACAATGCGGGTTTTCTGTATTCTCGCTTAACTACAATACACAAAGATCTATGAGTACAATCCACAAAGATCTATGAGTGAAGTCCACCACGCTGTCGAAGATATTTCTTTGGTAAAGAAGGGAAAACTAGTTCAAGAATCTGAGAAAGGAAAACAAAAAGCAAACCTGCACAGGCAGTTTTCTCTTCAAGTAACAAGTATATTCTTTGAGAAGAAATTCTTCATGGGGCAAACCAAACAGTTTCTGGAAAGCGGAGTTCTTCTGTGGTGACCGAATGTTCAACTGTCAGCACATACAATAAGGGAAAAGACATCAGGGTTACACATGAAAATAATAAAAGATTTTTCCAGCAACCACACTGAGTCTCAAATACTGGCCAGTTAATGATACATCATTACAGTAAATGCACATGCTTACCTTCTTGCCAACTTCCTTTTCCACCTTACTCAAGTAATCCTTCATTGTTTCAACCCCGTTCTTGTTTTCCAGAAAAATTCGCAGTTGTAACTTTGACTGGGAGGCTTGAGCATGATGACCAACTAGAGGAACACTCATGTCCGCAAGTTCATCGGCTGTATGTTTCAAGAAATTGATCTCTGCATGCCCAAGAGAAGCACCCTGGTCAAATGGACCATCAAAATCGAATACCTCTACATCTAATACCGATGGTGGTTCCTCCATTGCATCAAACTCGATTACCTCTGCAAGAACCACACCAATGTATTTTAGTGGCACTGTGGCGATATATTAGAATAATGACAGATAGAAAAATGAGACACAGTATATTTACTGACAATAAAGAGATAAATAAGAGAAAAGGTTTGATTACCATTCCACTGTGGATCCTGAGCTTGAAGTTTGACAGAGCTAGTTCTTGTTTTCCCATTGCAAGTGAAAACAACATAGGGATCAAAGAGCTCTGTTGCTTCCACTGAAGCCAAATTTGTTCCCTTAATTAAAGCTATTGTCAGAATCCATCCCTTACCATTTGCTTTGACTCCCTGATCTCTTCCTGAAATCAAGAAAATAACAAAACTAGACGTTAATTGGACTGCACAAGCAATACACTGTTAAAGGTGTTATTTAAATATAGACTCGCCTCGATGCAATCTAGCTTGTATGAAGTGCACAGTCATCATATAAACACGCTCCAAAAGAAGAACTAGTATTCCACTACTTAATAGCTCTCCGAAACTATCAGGCAAATCAAGGCCATAAAATTCAAACCCTTGGATTTTGCTGGGCTCACAGTGCAGCATATGAGCCACAACATATACAGACAAAAGAACAGCACAGAAGACAGAGGAACTCCAAAAGTATAGAAAAGCTGATTTCAAATCAGTCTTTTGTTCTGACTGCACTGTTGCTATAACCTGATCTTTGTCCAATACAGCAGCCGGATCAAGAGTTTTGTAAGTCTTAGTCAGGAGATTAGCAAATTGTTCAAAGCTCTCTCTCAGCCCTTGCCTAGCACCTCCTTCAATCATACCTTTCATTATAGTACTTTGATTAAACTGAATTCCCCATGATATGATCAGTCGAGAAGATTCCCCATCAGCAGTTGGCTCTGTTTCAGGTAGTATCTTGTAAAGCAACTCTATTTTAAAGGTATTTCCATATGGAACATCTGGTGTGCTTACACTAACAAAAACAGCAAACTGCTTCCCGCTCGCTTTCCGATAAACTTGATTCTCAGTAGCTTTTACAGCTTTGACCATCTTTGATGCAGCTCTCATGTATGTAACAACCCGTGTTAGACGAGGAGTATCTTCTTGCATCACTGTCCAAGGCCCTTCCTGTACATCCGATAGACCTTGAAGTTCGGCCAATTCTTTCCTAAATTGCGAACTAGGCGTGAAAAGATATTTGTTAAGATCACAAGGTGAAACTAAATATTTCTGATCAAGAAGAATTCCCCCTTGAAGATTCTCAGGCATTTCTTCTCTTTCGCTGTCACAAGACTGCATCAGGTCAAGACCTTCCTCAAAGCCAGTACAAGTAGCAGAGGAAGAACATTTGTCAGTAGCATCCTCATAATTTGAGTTAACGGTTTGATCTACCGATGAATCATCATGAAGCCTCTTAGAAATTTCCTCTTTCTTATGAAAAAGCTTGTCAATCTGGTTGACAAAATTCTTCATTATATGCTTCCCATCATGGTGTTTACGCCGCCTCCCATCTTTAGAAGATATCAAATCTTTCGGCGATCCTTGGAGTTCTTTCACACCCTCCAAGTTAATATCCTGCTTATCATTAAGAACCTTTTCACCAGAGGTACTTTCCCACTTCCCTTGCAAAGACAAACTCAGAAGAATTTTACCTGATAGACAATGGTAAAGTTCATATCCATAGATAAACCAAAACCTCCCTCCATACACACCTCTACAAGTCACTTAATCATAATCAACAAAGTAGGCACAAGTTACATTTCCTCTAATGCTAAACGTTTAAACTCTAATGGTTCCACAAGTGATTAGAGAATCAAATTCCAACAAAAACCAAAATCGATATCAACAAAGTTGACAGAGAAACTAACCACATTCGATGTTAACGAACTTGCCATCACTAAGCTTCTCAATAACAAACCAAGTCGGCAACAAAGTTTGATTCTCTTCAGCAGCAATGGAACAAAGCGGAATCCGAACTTTACCAATTAATCCG
Organism: Arabidopsis lyrata subsp. lyrata; assembly: GCF_000004255.2. NCBI lineage: Eukaryota > Viridiplantae > Streptophyta > Magnoliopsida > Brassicales > Brassicaceae > Arabidopsis > Arabidopsis lyrata. The sequence continues at coordinate 13,749,601 of NW_003302548.1, read as the reverse complement.
GTGGTGGAAACAATAGACTGATGATCTTGCTGCTGCTCATGGTGAAGAATCGATACAACAACATCGTCACCTTCGTCGACGTCACTGATTCGAAAAACGAATTCCTCATTCCAGATCGGTGACGAAGTGTCTCTCGCGACTCTCGTTTTGGACTTGTGTTTCCCAACGTGAAACTTCGCGAATGTCTCTTTGGCTGGTAAATCTTTGGCTTGTAATATGTAGACGTAGAGCCTCATCGATTTGAGAGAGAAGCGAGAGAGGTGATGATGATGATGAAGGAATCGAAGAAATGTGAATTTGAAAACTGAAGATTGAAGAAGAAGAAGAAGAAGATATTAAAACCCATAAAGGAAGAGAGAAGCAAAACGTGGGAGAGGAAGAGAGTGACACGGAAAGAGATGATTGGGATGATGGGTCGGTCGGTTTTCTCATTCGGCGATTTTTGTTGGTTCACTCTTTTTACTGGTTTTTCATTTTTTTTAATCAATTTTTTCTTTTTTTTTTTTACATCGTTAGATCGACAAAATTCATAGACAATCTCTACCATACAAAATAACGTAATTTATTAGAGTCAAACTGCAATAAAAAAAGAGTAATATCTATAGAAAATCTTTATTAAGCAAACGTGATTTACTAGAGGCGAACTCCGGTGAGAAAATAGACTCGAACTAGGACGAGGAAAATAAGGTCACGGCTTGACTAAAAATACATCTTCATGTTAATAATTTTTAATAATTTGTTGTTTTTGTTTGAATGGTGAGCAAAACCGTTTCAGCTTTAATGGATTTTGTGGAACACACGATTCTCAAAGCTAGTTTTGTGAAGTGAGAGAGAATCTTTGGGTAATTGGGAAATAAAAGAGTTATTAGAATTTGAGCTCTTTGTACTAGTATACCATCTTTTGATTGAATAATGTTTCTCTCTTTTGTTTTGAAATAAAAGAGTTATTAAAAACAATGTTTCTCTCTTTTGTTTTGTAAGTGTGTGTGAATTGTGAGAGAGGGCATCTTTGAATTGTTTATGTAAGATCTTTTTATTTCTCTTACTTTCTCCAAGATTTTGTGGATTTAATTATTGAATTGTGGGAATTGTTGTGATTTCTTTCTTTAACTAAAGTGGATGTGGTTGATAACAAAATTATTTTTGGTAGATTTATTTCGATTCAGTATTTATTTCGGTTCGATAAACGTAATCTACATTTTTGTTATGGTTTAAAGCTAAATAATAGAAAAATATAGTATACGTTTTAAAATAGAGCAAATAAAGAATATTAATTAGTTTTAAAAACTTCTTGAGGTATTTATTTGGGTTGGCTGATTTTTCAATCCTATACTAATTGCAATATCAACTTTTCAACCCAAACTTTTTGTCTCTGAAAAAACCACCATAAAAAACTTTAATCTCAATAAAACTACACGTACTTTCGGATTTGTTCTTAAAACTACGCCTCCAATTGAACCGATCAGTTAACCGGTAATATCTAATCCGGTTTGATTTACCCAGAATTTTGACCAAAGTTAATCAATTTTGACTCCATTTTAACCCAATTTTGACCCAAAAACAAATATAAAAGAAAACAAATGTCTTCTCTATAAATAAAATTATTATTTTTATTTATTTATTTTTAATAAACAATTAAAAATAATAAATTAATTTTACCAAAAAAATAATATACCACAAAATAATATGAAAGTATACCAAAAAATAATATGAAAGTATACCACAAAAAAATATATATAACAAATTTTTGGTCTATACTTTTGTTTATATAACAAAATATACAACAACAAAAAATATACCAAAATAGACCACAAATTATTTTTTGTGCTATATTTTGTTATAAAATTTTGGTAATATAACAAAATATACATTTTCTTTTTGGCAATCATTTTTCTTATAAATTCATTTTTCTTTTTAAAAATTAAAAGGTTGGTTATATATATATATATATATATATTATTGTGTTTTTAGAAAGAAAAATGACTTTTGAATTTATAAAGAAAAATGATTGCCAAAAATAAAATGTATATTTTGAATATCACCACAAATCAAAGTATATAATATCACCACAAATAAAATTCATTTAATCATTTATATATATATATATATATAATGAATTTGGTATAATATATATATAAAATTCAAGCGCATTTTTCTTTTTCAAACCACCATATATATATATATATATTATATAAATATATATATAACCGACCTTTGAATTTATAAAAAAAAAACTGAATCTATAAAGAAAAATGAATTTATAAATATCATAATATATACTTTGATTTGTGGTGTTTAAGGATATATATATATATATATATATATATATATATATACTTTGATTTGTGGTGTTTAAGGATATATATATATATATATATGAGTTTTGCATATACTTTGAATTTCATAATATACAAAATTCAAAGGTCATATATTATGATTGCCAAAAAAAATTATTATTTTAGTTTTTTGTAATATTACCAAAAGTATATACCAAAATTTTATTATATAATTCTTTTGTGGTTTATTTTTTTTTTATCTTTTTTTGATAAAATTAAGTTATAATTTATTATTTTAATTGTTTATAAAAATAAATAAATAAATAAATTTATTTATAGAGAAAACATTTTTTCTTTTATATTTGTTTTTGGGTCAAAATTGGGTTAAAATAGAGTCAAAATCGATTAATTTTGGTCAAAATTCTGGGTAAGTCAAACCGGATTAAATATTATCGGTTAATTGATCGGTTCAATTGGAGGCGTAGTTTTACGAACAAATCCGAAAGTACGTGTAGTTTTATTAAGATTAAATTTTTTTTGGTTGTTCTTTCAGAGGTAGTTTGGGGTGGAAAGCTGAGATTGCAACTAGTATAGGACTGAAAAATCAGCCAACCCTATTTATTTTTGTTACTTACATCAACTAATTGTATATAATAATAATATAGTGCCCCCATAATTAAATATTAATTTAAACCATAATTAATATTTCTTAGATAATGTTAAACAATTTTTGGAAATAAATTATTCGATTTAAATCAAGACTCTTCGATTCAATGTATACATTGCCCCCAAATTTAAGGATGTAACATAAATCTTATACGTATATGGTTTCTGATTTTTGATTCAATCCACAAACTTGAAATTTCAAGGCGGCTGGTGATTTTGTTTGACGTACGTAAGTCACATAACTATGTGTCACAGTCATTTGTCTTACACGTATTTTGGGCCACAAAATTTTACATTTGTTTTTAAAGTTGGCCGTATTGATAGAAAGTTTGCTTACATTGTGTATTAGAGCTTCTATAGTCGGTTTACTCTCATTGGGTTAATATCATTTGGTTAGTGAATTAATTACTGGTTTAGTGGCATTGTATTTAAATTCCATGAACAAAATCAAACCATAACCGCATACTGTTTTCTATAACCATACGGTTTTCAACTGTAATTTATGAAACGAGTAAAAATATATTAATTAAAACGTATAAAAATATACTAAATTATCTATACTATTAATTGGGAATCATCGTAGAATAAATAACCTCATTAAGGGTAAAGTATTACAATTGATGCCATTAGAAATTTTGAATTTAAAGAGTAAACAATAAAATTCTTTAAAGGGTAAAGTTGGTATTTTGACAGTGTACAAACTCGCGGATCTTAGACTTTCTGGGTTGGATTTTGGGCTAATGGGGGTGGATACACACGTGGATCATGTGGATCCTGGGGTCGATTTTTTCGGTTGGGAATTTAGGAATGTTGTTATTCGACATTTCCTAAAATTAGTACAAAAATTAATGCTTAAACCAAAAATGTTAGTATCAATTACTCTATAAAATAAATAAATAATTAATCAATTAAAACATAGATAATAAGGAAATGATAATCAAATATTTCACCCTAATTATTTGTACTTGCCATAACTACTTGACAAGTAAAAGATTAATTCGAATTTCAAATCAAATCTCATATATTAAGAACTTACTAAAACTACTAAATCAAAACAGTAAACAAAATCTTAAGCATAAAAAACAAATTGAATATTTCCTAAAAAATTATACCAATTACTAAAATTTCAAATCCTAGCAATAATGTTAACCACGTAATTCAAGGTTTGTATACTTGAAAATGTTAATTTCAATCATTTTTTATAAATTTGCTAATATATTTATATCACTAGTTGTATTTAAATCAATAATAAATAGCTCTAATTCTAAACTCATTTTTTCAAAGTCTTACTAACTTATTTCCTTATTTGTTCCTATCTATTTAATAGTAGTATAATCTACAACCTGATATCAAGGATTATCAAATCATCAACAAAGAAAATCTATATTTCCCAAACAAACGTTTGTATATAGACATTCTCTTAATATTATACACGGAATCTCAAGAGCATATTCCAATACTGAAACTAAATTTTACGTAACTAGCAAGATTGTATAAGATTTATTGTTTTAAAACCTATAAAATTATTTATGAATTCGCCGACTTCTTTTTAGTATAAATATTGTAGTGATCTATATCATTTCCAATTCACCGAAACCTCTTAAATCTCTTTTATTCCAAAATCGAAACATACACACAAAAGAGAAAAAATATTGAGTGACTACAAAGTGTCAAAGATAAAATGTAAACCAGAAAAACAACTTCTCTACTTTTTTTGTTTTGTTTATTATTCACAATGTAATTCTGGTATATGGTTTTTTTTTTTTTTTTTTTTGTATGAACATATGGTTCTTCTTATTCCAGGTTAGATGGAAACCTGAATGTTAAGAGAAGCGTGTGATGGTGTGTATCAAAAGTTGTTGGAACTTTGCATCCATTTTCGTTTGAACTTTCTTAAAAATCTTATGCTTTTGTTTTGTCTTTACTATTTTCCTGACATGATACATATTTATTGTGTTTAATTGAGGATATTGAAACAACTACATTGTCGTAGTTATATTAGAAAGTCATTCATGATACTCAAGTTATGTGAAGTTTCCTTGGTTTGTTTCACTTATACCCCTGAGTTATAGTAATGAACTTAAATTCTATATAAGAAAATTGACAATATTTGATTCTATGAAGTAAAATAAGGTTAAGGTATCATCTATATGTGGTAAAAGAAACTTACTAACCTTTGTTTCTAGACTTCCTTCACGGAAATTAATATCAAGCAGCATTCTTCCCTATCACAAGAAAACAATGGTGAGTCAAATCAAATTTCCTAAATGGAAAGAAAATTTTAACACCATGAACGTGAATCATCCATCATGAATATCAAAAAGAGTATGACAAGGGAAAATAAAGCATCATATTTTGACAAAAATGGCATGAGCTTGCATATATTTAATGGGTGTGTCTGATATCCCATTTTACGAGATGGTTTAGCTCCTGCAAACAAAGGTAAATGGATAATAACATAATTGTTACAGAGCCAAAAATGTTATGGATTGGATATGTTAAGAGGGTCTGGTTATATAGGTATCAAAAATTAGCCACAGGACAGTAACTGCAAACTTTATTTCGGCTAATCGAATCTGAAGGTAATGGCATATACAAATTCACATGAAACATGAACCAATCTTACAAATGAACTTTTTTCTACACTAGACGAATTCATACAGACTTGTGGTCAGTACTTAAGATCTTATTCAAGAGTGATGATTAATTGATGAAATCCTAATTAAACCCAATTGATAAAGATCTAAAATTTCTAAAGAACAGAACAAATTCAACACTGGATTTTAGGAACAAGGTATCATTGTAATGGAACATGCATTGAATTATCTTTGAAGGAGGAAATTTTAAACCTTATCCATGATTGAAGGAGCGAGCCATTTGTAACCAGCGAGACCCAAAGCAGTTAGAATCGCGAAGAAAAGACCAAGCTTGAACATAACCACACAGATCTATCCCGTCCACAAGAAGAAGAAGAAGACGGTGATAATGAATCTTCTTCCTCTTCATGATCTGCTTCTTGAGAAATACTTCGAAGTCCACACTCCACACTGAGTTTAATATAATGGCCTAATTTCTGAACTACATCATCTTCCACTCTAACTCGCAGTTCTGAAACCGCATTGTCTTCCTCGCGATAGGTGAGTAAGCAAATGATTTACTCTATTAATCGAAAGAACCCTAAGAATGAAAGAATTAAAAAAAAAAAATAAGATTTGTGTGTTTTGTGAAAGAGAACGAATTGCAGTACCAATTTTTTTTTTTTTGGTGTCTGTTGTAAATTGATCTTCTGCTTAGTACTGCATAAGAGAAGAAAAAACGTCTAGAAAGTCTTTATCTCTCAAACGAAAAGCCCAAAAAGTGAAGGTGAAGAGAATGTGAAGAAGAAGATGGAGAATACCATTGATTAAGCAAGAAGAAGAAAAAAAAAGTGTTCGATGAGAAGAAGAGGAGCTACAGGGAGAAGAAACGTGACGTTAGTCATTTAACAAAAAAAATGCTTTTGGGCCAATATGAAAAACAGGCCCAACATAAATATACATTAAAATTATAAAAAGAAAAAAAACTCATAAAACTATAGTATATTTCCAAAAGTATAAAATTACAGACTTAGGCTATATTTTTTACAATAAAATATATTTATAAATTTTTTAGTAATATTATAAAACACTAATAAAACATTTACCGGTCATGTAGTAAAGCGATAAACATATCAAATAACGGAATAAGTATTAAAAATAAATACCCGATACTCGATTCTTACCCACGGGCCAAGGGTAATAGAATTACAATATCTTTTACCCGACCCTAAGATCACGATTACCCTTTTTTCGAGACGAGTATGAGTTGGAAAATGGATTGAATATATGTAACAGGTATCCAGCCTTAAATGCTATATACATCAAAAAATTCAAATACAAACAAAATCCCGCACGTATGTGCGGATCCGGATCTAGTTTACTGTAACTAATAAGATCTGATTTTTGGCATCCTTTGATCCTGGAGGAACTTGTGCTGATAAGTGAGTTCGTCAAAGAGCTCTGGCGAGGGCGAGAGCGAGCCGGATTTTTAAAATTATTTTCGATTGAAAAAATTTATTATCGAATTGGCAATTACAAAGAGACTAGCGAAACTAGGGATACAAGCGTTTTCATTTTCTCTAAGGCGAAGACAATGTTGTTAAAGTTTTGAAAACTATATGATGATAAAACTGTATCGAAAAAGATGTAGGGGACGATGAAACATATTGATTACCACAATTATTTCATATTTTAAGCGTAAAATAATTTAATGAATTTCTCAACTAAAAAAATAATAATAAGAATTTAGTGAATTTATGGTGATTACACGTGGCAGCCACTAGAATAACGACGTGACACTCATATTGAAAGAGTGAGCCAGCTTTATATATATGATTATATATACTATATATATATATGTACTATATATATATATATAAATGTAAATGTATTTTTATATGTTTTAATAAAACTTGACCAAGCCATTAATCCATAATTAAACCAGTTCGATATGAAGATCTACAAGATATAGTCCGCTTTTATTTCTAAGTTGTGTTAAAAAGAAAAGTGTTATGTACTCTTTAAACATAATAAAACTTCATTCTTAATAAACTTATAAAATGTATAAATTTACTGTAAATAAGATATATTCATAAAATCAAATAGCATAAGATTTATCCGTTCATGGCGCATGTTTTTACCTAGCTGTATTTAAGTTTCAAAAGAAAATACCATATAAAGAAAAGAAAAAACGAATTTGCATTATATGCAAATTCTCCTTTGAGAAGAAGGTTCAAACTGAAAACATTAAAACAAGATAGAGACCTAAAAATTATACAATTATAAGATAAAAAAAATAGTAAAATACACGTGAATGCATTGGCAGATCATGGGCCATATGCTTAGGAATATAAAAATTGAGAAAAAATGAATAGTGGGCTTGGATTAGAGGGAAGTGATCTCGCTCGAGATCTGTTTTAAGCCTTGTTCCTGGTCTACGTGTCAGCCCGTGATTGGATCCGCTTTTTTGCAAAGGAGAAAACATTTTCATTTTTGTTTATTGTTATTTATATTTGTAATGTTTTTTTTCATAAATATTTAGTATTGTAATTTCACTTTTATTTTCTGTTTTTAAAGTTTGCAATTTATATGTTATTTTTAAATGTTTTAATAATTGTAATATGTTTTAAAATTTTTAGATTATTATATTATTAAATCTTAAGATCTTACACATGTTCTCCCACTAATCAACTTCTAAACAAAATATCTAAACACATGATCTTACATTATTTTAATATTATATTTTCTCTAAGAACAACCTGACATGATCTCCCATTGATGATGCCCTAACGATACAATCTTAGAAAATGCTTTTAGATTAGAGGTTAAAATTAAGAGAATGAAAATTTAGATTCATCTTCATTCTGTTTCTTCCTGAATCCTCTACTCCAAAACACTGAGGCCATTTGCGACACATCGATGCCACATCTTCTTTCATTGTCTCTGGTCCACATACCAACACTCCTATACTCGACCATCCTCTCAAGTTCTTCTCAAACTCCGACATTATCTCTGTGTTACAAAAATAAATACATAGAACTTTAATTTATAGACACTATAACTCAAGAAGATTGTAGTTTTAATTAACAAGTACCTTCGAGTTTTGGCCTTTCCCCGGTATGTATCTCAAGTTCCTCAATAAGAGGAATTGGTTTTAACTCGGTGAAGTTTCTTTCCCCTGGTTTAATTACTTCTTCTTTAGTCATTCTTGGTGCCTCTCTGTGTTTTCCTCTCCATGGAAGAATTGTTGCAGCCAAACCACCAATTGTGATAGCTATAACGTAAGAGACAATGATAATCAAATCTGGAACCCATGAAGGAACCTTTTCTTTAGCTGTCTTCATTGCTCCTGAAGCAGCTAACTTCATAACCCCTGAATGATTCTTGTGTTCAGAAGGTATAAAGATATGGCTTAGACCTATCAAGAAGCCGAGAAACGTAAGCACGGTTATAAGGACTAATGTGGCAAGCCATCTGAAATTTTCTGGCCCACGAATTGGGAATCTTGAATAGTCCTCGTCGGTTTTGAAGTGAATAGACTGAACTTGTGATTGAGCCAAGAACTCTTGCAATGTTGTTGTACCATTGGAAGGTTTTTTTTCTTGAGTGACAAAAACATTTAACTTGAGGTTTAAGTTGTGGATTGGGTTAAAGAGTATAGAGGATATTGGAAGCAACATGTTAAGATCTTGGAATGTCCTAACCGCAAACACAAGCTGCACTCTCTTGGGAGATTTGAGGCGGTTTTTGCACGCGAGTTCCTTCAAAATACTTAGAAATGGCGTAATCCCGATCCCTCCCGCCACAAGAAACAGATTATCATACCTGCCAAACATATCAATAATTTTAAGTTTTAAACAACTTATTGAAATTGAGCTGATGTAGAGAGTGTTTTAGCAACCTGAGAAAATCTACCGAGGAAGGTCCATAAGGACCTTCTACTCTTACGGTTATGTTGTTAATCTTCTTTTCAGAATTTGCCGCTTCTTCTACTTTGTTATAAACAGAATTTGTCCAATCCCCCTCACATTTTATCATAATAGACAATGTGTGTTTGTCTACACTAGAGCTCGATATAATACTAAAGGGATGCCATTGAAACCGTGAGACCAACGGAATGTTCAAGAATATAAAACTTGAGGGTGCATAGTTAAGCCCTGCAAAATACAAAAATAATTCACCAATTATTTAAGCAACTTTTTTGTTGTGTGTAAATTACTGGAGAAATTTACTTTCTTACTTGGGTCCTTTGGCAAAACAAGCTCAATGGCTTTACAAGAGAAGAGATTGGCGGAAAGAACGCAGCTTTCAGTTCGTGATTGAACAATCCGAAGTATCTTGTCTAGTCCAAACAGAAAGATGCCGGGGAGCACCCAGTAAAAGTGACGATCACCGACATGAAACAAGAAAGCTACAAGAAAAACTATATACAAATGGTGTGTGTAATAGAAAACTTCAAAGTTTTTCCTTCTAATTTGAGGAAGTGATGTGACCCACATCAGTAATCCTGTTACAAGGCTGATCAGTCCAGCTACATATACCCGACCCGTTCTCTGCCATTTCCAAATCTGTTTTTACCACAAGAAAGAGTTAGGACACTAGTTCAAGATTGTTATAAGAAACTGAGTTATTAAAATTTACCTCTTCTTCAATGTGATGAGTAATAGTCCATATGAACAGAGTGCTTCCACCATGAACCAAAGAAAAGAAAATCAAACCAGTCCCGAACCACACATGATATTTTACAGAAGCTGCAAACTCAATGTTAAGTAACCGGAACATCGAGAGTCCTCTCAAGACAGGGAAAAGAAGAAGAGCGAGACATGCTTCGGCTAATAGACCGAACCTTGTAGCAACTCTATAGTACTTAAGCTGCCATCTGAAAACATATAATAATAAGTCAACAATTAATATTTAACAACTATAAATAGAAAGACTGCTGAATTTGGAATTGGAAAGAGTTTTTACAAGTTAAGATTCAGGGTTTTGACAGGCATCAGCTTCTTGAAGTCGTTAGAGACGCGGGCATAGAAGTTCCAAGCAAGAAAGACGAGGAACAAAAGAAGAGCAAGTATCTCGAAACAAGACACAATTCCAATGAAGCTATTGATAATGGCTGGTCTTGAGACAGTAATAGCTGCACTCCTACCTCCTCTACAACTTGACAAAACACTACTTCAATGTTTTGATCATTACTTACTTTCAACTTTGACTTGGGACTGAAATTATTTTTACCTTGTTGGATGATGATGTTGTGGCAGTAAACTCAAGTAAATGAGTCCAACGATAGAGAGAGCAATAGGAGGGAATGAGAATACGGCAAAGTTGAGACCTTACAAGTCATAAATGCAAAAATTAGACTTATATTGAAGTACAATAAAAGAAATTTTTGTGGTTCGTTTGAGGGTTTACCGTAATAGCCGAAGAAAGTGTGTTTGGCGGTATCTTCAGCTTGACGCCAAGATTGTATCCATAGGGTCGTGGGTTTGATGATCCAGAGAGAAATCCAACCGATAAGTGAGAGATTCATGAGTAGTCGGAGAACAAGTAGTGTCAACACTTTGGCCATCTTTGTGTTCAATACTTAGATAGTTCCAATGTTTGAAAAGTGGTTTTAGTTTTGAACCTTTTGATTAGCTTCTTCCAATTTTTCTATATATGGACTCAAAATAAAGAAGACCAAATAAAAGGCCCCACCACCTTATCACAACTCTCTTTTTTACTATCAAGAGATGTAGAATTTAGTTTTACTGTGCTTTCAATTATTTGATGATTTATTTATTTATTCTTGAAAGTTGAAACCTTAGAGATTATGCCAAAATGTGACTTTGAGATTTTTTGTGCTTTACCAAAATGTGTAAGTTATTCGTAATTTCCTAAAAATGTCTTGATTGCTATGCACTTTCAAGCATTTGTTCCTTTTCAGTTTTCATCATGTATTTGTAATTTGTACTAAGAAATCATTTAAGTTTCCCTTAGTTTATTAATTTCTTAGTCATTTCAAACATTTTTTGTGTGTGTTTGTGGTTAAAAGTGAAACTATTATGTTAAAAAGACCCATCATTAGCTTGGTTTTCTTAAACTTTTCACTATTAACTTTTTTTTTTTGTTTCATTACGGTTCTTTATATATAAATCACGTTTTTAATTTTTATAGGTTAGGTTTGACGTTTTGTTGTCGTCCGTCTTTCCCTAGAATTGCTCCCTACCCTGTCTTCTCATGCATTCTTCATGGTCCAGGACACTTCATTTATGAGTAAAAATGTTTTATGTTTATTTTATTTTCACGTTGTCGTTGTATTGTTTTTGATTTGTTGCAAACCTTGTCACGATAAATTGGAAAATTTTCTTTGATTATTATTATCAAACTTATGATGTTTAGCTTCAAATTAATTTATATTTTCTTTTACTTGGTCCGGCCCTTATAGAAAGCGTACAACTTAGGCTTCCTTAGGACAAGTTTTACGTTATTTGTGTTTTATTTTGGAATGAGGGACTATAAAAGAGGGGTGGATCTAGTTGAAAACATTCCAATGTGGATAAAACACCTTATGGTTGTGAACTTTATAGCCAAAAACTTTGAAAAAGTGATAGTTGAAATGCGAAAGACGATGCTTAACCATTAGAAGAAAATAACTCATTTCTGACATATATATATGGCTGTCAGAAATCCACCACAAAACATTTGACCTTAATCATGGAAAATTGTTAGGTTTTTTGTTTTAGTGTGTAGCCAAAGTGGAACTTGTTGCACGACGAAACAGAACATATTTGTAGGACTCTTCATTTTATGGTTTTGTTAAACTTTGGAACTCAGTGTAGAGTTTTCAAATTGATTGCCTAGTCCACTAAGATAAAGAAATTTAGGTGAAAAAGCATGAATGACGTTGACAATATTATCACGGGTGTGTAAGGAAGTGGTAGTCGCGATCCTATTTCCTCACTTGAGGAAAGTTGGTCCCTTAACTGCGTAGTGGATTGATGGTCCATCCGTTCATCAATCTTACCATTTGTTACTGAATTAACTTATAGATTAGACAAAATATATATAATCGAGAAACAATAAAATTAATTATGAACAAAAAAAAAGAGAGTTCAAGTTCGTATCCTATGACTGCTATTTACGAATGTTAATGTAGTCGGGAGTAATATGACCAAATTGTCACACACGATTTTTTTTCTTTTCAATTTAGTTAAATTTGTATACATGCAAATGCAATTAGGCCTACCATGCTATGTATGTGAGTCTTACTTACATAGAGTAAAGTTTTTTTTTTTTTGTTCAACATAGAGAAATCTATTTGATTGATTTAATGTCATTTGGGGAGGGTCGGGTTATATATGTAGTTGGGTTCAGTTAACTTATTTGTTTTGGGCTGTGTTAAACTTTGGTTGGTTTTTTTTTTTGGAATTTGGGTCGGATCTTTAATTTTCTTTTAGCTGAATTTTAATATCCCTGTGTATCACCATAAGTCTATAAGACTATAAGTCATGTTTTAAAAAAAAATTGTTTTTTCATTTTAAGTGATATTTTCAAATTTTTATGCAATTTTTTTTTTTTACCCAATATATTTTAGAGTATATATTTTTATTGGTTGATATCATTTTACTCAATGGTGTTTTATGTAAAAGAGATAAATTAAATTAAAATTATGTATTTTATGAATTTGTGTATAAATTTTTTAAAAATCACTTCTTTTTTTTTGGTTCAAAATACTTGTTACAATTCATTCAAATAATTCCAAGTACAAAGAGGAGGATTTGAAGATACTCAAAGTTTAAAACATAACAAAGATGGACATTCCCCAATGCCTTAACAATATAGATAAAGTAGATCGACAAGGATTCCATGAGAGCTTTGAGACAAAGGCTATGAAGCGTTTTGGCACATGTGAGATCACGGTTAGTCGAAAGATCTTCCACGAACAATTCGATGGATGACAAGATGGTCACTGTCATGAGACAAGGTGACGTTGATGAAGAAAGCAAAGCCAAGGTTCTCGCCGACGCAAGAAGAGCTACACGGAGTAGTGCATCGGCTAGGCTTCGGGAGGCTACGGATTTGTAGTCGGGTAAAGCTTGCTTTGAGGCACAAAACAGGGGCTCATGATCTCTCTTATAACACTCGATATCTTCTTGGAAGAGAAGGATCCGAAACTTAGAAGAGATTGTAATTGGACGGTGTTTGAAATCTTTAGATAGGATTGTCAGATATTGAAACATAGTCACAGATCTTCCATGACTGTCTTCAAAACTCCAACAAATTGAGTTTGGGAACAAAAAACCATAAGACTTCAAACTCTTGGAATCATAAATCATAGCCATAGCTGAAGCAAAATCCAGGATTCTCAGGGAGTGATTGTTAATCCAAAGCAACGAAGGTGGAGAATGAAGTCTCAGATGGTTTCCTTGACCATTGAAAGTGTAATGTCGACACAAACATTGTCTAAAGATTGACAAAATAAATAGAACTAGATTTTAACCCGCGGTACACCGCGGGATGATTTAATTTTAAAGTTAGTATAAAAATATTTTGTAAATTGTATCTTCTTATAACATATTTATTTATATTATAGTTTACAATTGTTATTAAGTAACGGTATACCACGAGTCCACGAGATAATTATTAATAAACTGAGGATTTAACCCGTATTAAAGCGGTATATAAATATTGATTCAAATTCGTCCGCCATATAAATCATTTCCGAAATATAACCCGTTCCGTAATTTCTTAACCCGTCCTGTGATTTGTATTAAAAAAAATAAGGATTAAATCCGTATTGAAGCGGCGGATTAATGATATTTTAATCTTTTTATTATTGTTGATTCAAAAACCCATCCCGCCAAACCCATCCCGCCAAAAAACTCATTTATTTTATTAATGTTCTTATTTATGATATGATTCTGAATCATTGTCTAAATATTTTAATCGATGTAGAACGTTAAACACACATTTTCGTCAATTGGATAATATATGTCTGTTTTTAAAATTTCGAATCACAGTATATGCAGAAAAAAAATTGAATTTTTTTTTTTTACTTTATGTATTATATGATGATTCAAAACAGTTAAAAACAAATCAAACAAAAATGATAGGAGAATCATAATTATAAATCTTAATCAAATCTTCTAAAAATCTAAATTATTAAATATGGAATATCCGGTGTATGAGTTGGGTTAAATATAACCCAACCCAATAAATTTTTTTTGAAGGAATTTTTAAAATAGGTCGGATATCCGATATACCCGAAAGCTTTTTTACCCACCCGTCACAAAAAGTGCTGCGATTATACTAATATAGATAGCAGACCTGGGTTTAATTGAAGTGGGTTTGGGCTTCATAATTGATTTTGGGCCAAAACTGGGGACAAGGCCCACCAGACAAAACCCTAATCTCGCAACTGCAAACCAAGGGAGAAAGCAGATGCGGCGGCTTACCAAAAATGAAGGAGAGATCTGAGATGAATAAAGCATCTCCGGCGTTTGATGATTCGACAATAGCAGACTATGACTACGGTCCGAAACAGAGGCTGAGAGACAAAGCTTTTCTAGAAGGAAAAACCGTTGACCTGAAGAAGAAATCGATGTGCGCCGTCGACGTCTCCACCGGACATGGCGCATCTGATGGTCCAAGAGAGAGATTTTTGCCATCAACGAAGCCCAAGTGGAGGTTTCTTTAGGGGGGAAACCACCTCTGTCTTTTGTCGCTGGATAATGAGTAGCTGTCGGGGATCAAAGGGTTCAAGAGGGTTTGAAAAAGTTGAAAAAACTTAGAAAGATTGGGGAAAAAATTCGAAGAAGGGAAGACAAAAAGAAAGAAAACCAATCGAAAGAGAGCGAAGCTTAGGAAATCCCGACGCCGGCGAGCAAAAGCTACGCTGACGTCGGAGGAGATTAACGGGAGAGCTGAATCGATGGTCGTGCCTAGGAGAGAATTGTATACGCAATGACTAAGCGTCAAATGTGTGTCTTTTAATTTTTTTAAAAATCACTAATAATGCTACAAATGGAGTATCAAGTAACATGTTTTGTTGCGGTTGGACAGATCTTCGCAATGAAATTCACGGAGATGATGTTTGGAATATATTTTCTAGAAAAATACATATTAACTGATATCATCATGGGTTAGTTATTTTTTTGGTGTGGGTATATGATTGCTCGAGTAATTACCCGATACACTTAACCGCAAGATAATATATATAGGATCGATCCACAAGAACTAAAGATTTCTGACTCTTTATTAGCTAAAGCGAAAAGTTGTTTTGTTTGGGCTTTCAGAATTGTAAATAAAAATGCAATTAAAATAGGCGATTAAACTTATGAATAACTGATACTGGGCAATAGGATATTTCAAAAGACAATGAATAGCGGGGTAAACGAAACGAGGAATTCATAAATGAAGAACCATTCTTAACTATGAACACTCCTGGGATCGATCGATCTCGGAGCTCCTGGTGTCAAGCTCTGCACCTGCTTCAAACGCTCGCCAGACTGATCTGTCTTCACTAATTCGGGTATAAATATTGAATGCACCGTTAGATTGCCTTCAAACCATTTGGAACTCAAGCTAACATCTTCATCTAGCTTGTGTCAAAAAATTCAGAAAGATCTAACGGTAGAAAGTATTCCATCTAAGACCAAACGTCTGGCATCTCTAAACAAAACTGCATCTCTAAAAGTGTGTTTATAACCCAAAACAGTTTGTTTTCCTCCAAAGCAACCTAAAATCTGTAAAGACTCGATAAAAGACTAAAAGACTATAAAAACACAATTTGACTCTATAAAACATTAGAGGAAAGAAAACAAATACTCAAAACCGATAAAAATACAATATATCAGTATATATTGTTGTAATTATATAAAAGACAATATCTAGTGTAACTAATAAAAATTTATTTTCTTACAGTTGATAGTGGATAATATTAATTAATTATAATTTTTTTTTTCCCTCGAGGTAATTGATCTTCTCTTTATTGACAAAAGGAAAGAAAAGTAAAAATGAAAAAGTTAGTGACGTTGGCAATTTCATGATAGTAAGAAGTGTTTTGTCTTGTTAAGACACAAGATATTTCTATTAAACTAAATGTGAATCAACTAAATGTTTTTCTTTTCTTTTTTTCCTTTTGATAAATAGAAATATCTAAATGTATGTGTGAAAGCTATTGTTTGATTGAGATTTGGAGAAAAGTTGTTGCTAATGTGAGAAAAAATTCCTACAAGGAAAAGACAGCTACGATTAAAGGAGAAGAGTAAGCATTTTACTTTGGCTTACTTTAGTTCCATGTGAAAGTAAGAAAGAAAAAATAAAAAACTTCTGATTAACGTCTTAGACCATTCTTATTGATAGTTTTTTAAGAGAACTCTTATGTTAAGAGACATGTCTTATAATTGTCTCTTATTTAAGAGACTTTAAGACATTTATATTGTTGTTGGATTAAGACGTTTGAATGAAGAGATCGGGTTTGTAGAATATTTCAAAATCAGCTCGTGCAAACGAAGGTAGTATGATTGCTGATCGATTTGAGTAGAAGAGATTGGGTCTTTTGTAATCAGCAAACGTCATTGACCTGTTGCCCGTGTGGTGTCGATCGACACCGTTGACGAATTCTGCAATCCCTTGTTGCGTTCGAATTCCTTTATCTCTTGTCACTGGAAAAAAAAGGAAAAGAACGCGTGTGAGTAACAAAATAAAAGAAAAAGTTTAGACTAAATTCTACACCTAATCTAATGGTGAAGCAAAGAAAATTTCGGCAACGGCGCCAAATTTGATGTTTGTCAAATTAGACCTAAGACTACTCTCTCAAATAAGAGATCGTGTGTAACACTTTAGGGTCGAAATCCACAAAGCTCTCATGTTCACACAATAGACTAACATGTTTTGAATTAAGCTAAACAGAAAAGATTATAAATTAAATAAAAGAAAAGCAAGTAAATCGGTTGTGAAACAGATGGATGAAACGTCAGGCTTAGGAATTTCTCAGGAAATAAACTAATAGTAAATCTAGCAAATTAATTAGGATTATTATCGAACCGTTCTAGAACTCAAAGCACTAATGTATAGCCAACCTCCTCTCGGATGTATTGACTAACTAAACCTAATATCAGAAAGTTCCACCTCTCGAATGTAAACTCCTAGAATTAGACTAGCATTAATAACTTGGTGTTGTACAATACGTTAGCCATTAATCAGCATGCAGTCCTATCCAAATGTACAACAACCATGGATTTGAACTATGTTTGGTATCTATCGAGACGTCATCAGGACTCAGGAGACTGACGTTGATGTGCTTACACCATCTCCATTTTGGATAATTTATCATGATTGATATATTAGCTACAAGGTTATTTATATATTCGTTTTATATATGAACAATATTTGTTTTTTTTTCTTTTTGATAAATCCTATCGGCTATCCGGTCGGCCCCGGTAGGAACGCACCGAGGTGCTACATAGCGAACTGGTTCACCGTGTTAACGGTTAGGCCTTTACGGGCTACCACTATGCCTATCCCGAGTTTGGAATGCCTTCCGACTAAGTGCCAGGGGGTAGTCAGGCCGCCTGCATTTCTAGCTACCAGGTAAACTAATTGGGCCAAGACCCAACTGACAGACTTCCCAAACAAAAGTGTTTTTGTTTCCAAGGAGAATCGAACTCAGGTTTGGGAGTTTCACCCTTTCCCAAAGCTTCTTCTGCCACTAGACCACGGATGCTTGGACAATATTTGTTTTTTGGGCCATATGTGAGGTATATTTAAAAGTATCATTAATGTGGTTATATATTAAAATCTTACCAACTTGTAAAACTTAGATATAATTGAAGGCTATTATATTTGAAACCTAAAAATTTCGTTTTTAATAAACGGAAAAATGTCATTTAAATCGTCACTTTGCCATTTGTGGAGGTTTAAAGCATGAACTTTGAGCCTGGTGCTTTTAATCCTCAATTTCTAGTTGACTTTCAATTTAATCTCTAACTTTCGTTGACGATGCCGATTGAGGCACACCTTTAACTGGACAAACGGAGGATTAAGACGTTGTTATCTGTCCGTCTAATATATCCGTTAATAAGCTAAACGATGTCGTTTAATCAAATGAAAACCCCCAAATTTGATTAAGCTCGAGCCCTAGAATACCAAATCGAAATTAGAAATACAAAATCAAAGATTCTCTCTCGTTTTCTTCTCTAATCAAGACTTCAAGAAAGCTGTGTTGAGTTTTCGATGTAAAGATCCTTACATCTAACCCACACACACACTTTGAAGGCACTCCACGGGCAGCGAGTACTATCGATGTCTCGGAGCTAGAACTCATCGGAATCGAGACAACAAATCTTGAGGAATAAAGATGAGATCGAGATTTGAGAAGAAATCGAGATTAGAGAAGAAAACGAGAGAAAATATTCGATTTTGTATTTATAATTTCGATTTGGTATTCTAGGGTTCGAGCTTAATCGAATTTGGGAGTTTTCATTTGATTAAACGACGTCGTTTCGCTTATTAACGGATATATTAGACGGACAGATAACAGCGTCTTAATCCTCGGTTTGTCCAGTTAAAGACGTGCCTTAATCGGCTTCGTCA
Organism: Arabidopsis lyrata subsp. lyrata; assembly: GCF_000004255.2. NCBI lineage: Eukaryota > Viridiplantae > Streptophyta > Magnoliopsida > Brassicales > Brassicaceae > Arabidopsis > Arabidopsis lyrata. The sequence continues at coordinate 13,730,505 of NW_003302548.1, read as the reverse complement.
ACGAAAGTTAGAGATTAAATTGAAAGTCAACTAGAAATTGAGGATTAAAAGCACCAGGCTCAAAGTTTATGCTTTAAACCTCCACAAATGGCAAAGTGACGATTTAAATGACATTTTTCCCTTTTAATAACCCTTATTGTTTGCTTACCATAAGACCACCATGATATTGTCGCCAAAATGTAGCAAAGAAAAAAAAAACAAAAACAAAACAAAATATCGTGTTGCTCTATCTAAAGTACTTCATAATCTTTTATAAGTATCTAGTAGAAATAATAGAGTGTATATTTTTGGACAATTAATAATATTGTGTAAGATAATGAATCCATCCATGCTTGTAAAAACATTAATAGAAACAACGATGACCAATAATTCATTTTTCTTCTTCTTCTTTTTGCCATTAGAAAAAAAAAACTATACTTTGAACTTTTATTTGAAAATAATATATTCTTTGTTTTCAGTGGGATAATATTATTCTAAAGAAAAGGAAATTTATGTATTGTATCTAGACGCTATGAAGAAATTCAAACACACTTCTTTTCACCAAATTGACTATTCTTTTCATGGTTGTGGATGAATCATATATATGAAAAGAGGTTATCTCTCTCCATATGGTCGCCACGTCAGCATTTTAGGCTCTTCTGGAAATGCCACATCAGCTTTCTTTCCATCCAATCAAAACATTTCATTAATATGAGTCATCTTTTATTTTTTACACATCAGCTTTTAATTATAAATGTCAAATGGGGAAAACACAATAGCCCATAAGGGATGGCCCATATGAATTTGAAAATCTATTTCACAAGTTAATAATATATTTATTATTTAATTATATATATTATTTAATTTTTTTTACATATTGATTTTTACTAATACTAACTTATTTTGTTATTTTATGTTATTTTTGCATGAAATTATTTTATTGGTTATATATACTCCAAAGTTTTTTTCCGCTAATTTTTGTAATCTTAACTCAAAATATGAGTGGATAATAGTATAGTGGATTAGCTAATGGTTTGAGTAAGTTTTTCTCTTATTTTTTTGATCTATATATGACATTGAGGGTGAAGAGTACGTAAGTTCATCAAATTTTGGAGGTTCTATAATCCCAACATTACCATCTATAAAATTGGTTTAGGAAAGATTGTTTACGGATTGTGTGAGTCATGTATTGTTGAGTATGTTGGTTGAAAATATATTTTAATACTAAGAGTAGTTGTTCTATGAGTAAATGATTAGCGGGTGATTAACTAGTAACAAGAACAATCAAAATAATTTGTTATTAACAACTTTTAAAACAAACCCACGCGTAGCGTGGGTATTCATCTAGTATATATATAAAAGTTGGTCAACTCTCTTCATATGAATATCACATCATCACATAAAAAATGACATGTGTTATTTTATATTAATAAATAGAAAATTAACAAAATTAAGTGAAGTAAAATCAAAAGTCCTCAATTGTATTAAATCCTCCACTAATACCACTTTTTATTGATTTCTTCAAAATAAAATAAAAAAGTAAAAAATCATGCTAATGTATCAATTACTATTTTTATTATACTCTTCTTATTTTACTAATTTTTTTTATCAATGATTATTACTCGATAATGACAAAATTTACAGTTTCACTGTTTGCTACTTAACCTCTTCTTAGTTTAGTATTTTACCTTGAATCTTTTGTTATTATTATGTTTTATGGTTCACATACGATTATATGACCTTTTTTTTTGTAATTTGGTAAGTTGGTAATATTGACAATGACATGCAAGTTTTTTCAAGTAATGGACCTTTGAGACGCTAGACGTACCAAAGAATTCATGACACGACAATTCTCTCATATATATAGAAATACAAGGAGAGACATCTAAAAATCTTGAATTATACTCTTCAAGATTTTGTTTTTTTTTCTTTCTTTTCATATGAAAACTCTTGAAACAAATGAATAGTTAGTTATACATATGTTGTTCAAATTATGTCAATTCAGTATCTAATCATGAGCCTATTTTGATGTGTGTGGTTGGAGTAATAAATCACAAGAGAGTAGATAGAACAAAGGTTTGTTTGTTTATAATCAAGTTACACATGATTTTTTTTATTTTTATTTTTGAATACCATGAGGTTCTGGGCCAAAGCCCGTTTCAAACTATATAAATAACATAATTACATACAAATGTATCAATATATCACATATTGTTGTTGGATTAAGAATGCGTCATTAACTTCCTGCCAAATAGTTAGAGATCCTGGTCTCAACTGTCTAAGCCAGATAATTCCTCTTTCTCCAAGAGAGTGTGGAAAGAGTTTGCAGAGCAAGTAGTCAGCTGGAACACCTTCTGCTTTGATGCTTGAAACCATGTCTTCGAATGTCTCGATGTGATCAAAAGGCAATTCTCCAATATGACTTTCAAACTGGTTCTTAGCAATAAGATCATAGAGCTCGGGTTTGATTTCAAAATCAGCTCGTGCAAACGAAGGTAGTCTGATTGCTGATCGATTTGAGTAGAAGAGATCGGGTCTGTTGTAATCAGCAAACGTCATTGGCTTGTTGCCCGTGTGGTGTCGATCGACACCGTCGACGAATTCTGCCATCCCTTGTTGCGTTCAAATTATTTTATCTCCTGTCACAGGACAAAGAAGGAAAAGAACGCGTGAGTAACAAAATAAAAGAAAAAGTTTAGACTAAATTCTACACCTAATCTAATGGTGAAGCAAAGAAAATTTCGGCAACGGCGCCAAATTTGATGTTTGTCAAATTAGACATAAGACTACTCTCTCAAATAAGAGATCGTGTGTAGCACTTTAGGGTCGAAATCCACAAAGCTCTCGTGTTCACACAATAGACTAACAGGTTTTGAATTAAGCTAAACAGAAAAGGTTATAAATTAAATAAAAGAAAAGCAAGTAAATCGGTTGTGAAACAGATGGATGAAACATCAAGCTTAGGAATTTCTTAGGAAATAAACTAATAGTAAATCTAGCAAATTAATTAGGATTATTATCGAACAGTTCTAGAACTCAAAGCACTAATGTATAGCCAACCTCCTCTCGGATGTATTGACTAACTAAACCTAATATCAGGAAGTTCCACCTCTCGAATGTAAACTCCTAGAATTAGACTAGCATTAATAACTGGTTTGATATGTTCACATATATTCCTAGACCTCCTCTCGAATGTATCTAGTAATTTCTGTCGACCTAAGATAGTTCCAGTAACAGTCGCCCTCTCATATCAAAACCTATTATCCTATGATCAAGTTCTAGTTAGCTACTCTAGAACTAGCATTAAAAACAACCTAAGGTGAAGAACTCTATATATTAATCCTAACAGGTAATCGATCTACTAATTCATCTCAATCTCTAATGAGAATCCCTAAACCTAACAAGCAAACTACTCAGACATAGAGAATGAAACAAACAACATGATTGAATAGAATTACATTAAGAAAATAAATAAGAGAATAGAGTTAAAAAAAATCTTCTCTGGAGGAGCTCTCTCCAATTATCTCCCCAAAGGGTTCAAGCTCGAAAAATACACTAGAATAAGAGATTGAGAGATGTTTCTAAAACAAAACCCTAAAAATCTATTTATATGTTCTTAAAAACGTGTAGGAACTTCTTTGAAAATAGGGAAAAGTTCTAGGGCGATTTTGTAAATCTTCATAGCATCAAAAAGACGTGAAATCGAATTGCCGTCTGATATTGGTGTCGACCGACCCCATCGTGCGTGTTGGAAGAGGACGACATGGTGTCGACGACGGCTGGAAAGAAAATTTGAAGGTTTTAGGTTTAGGAGCGTTTGCTCTGATACCATATAAGGATTGTATCAATCTTATTAATGAGAGAATGTTGTTTACACATATTTATACAGACTCTAGAGAAGGACTAGGGTTAAGCTAAGATTAGGAAATTACAGTTAGGACTTTAACTAATCATTATTTACATAATACTCCTATAGGGGTGGTGTCGATCGACACTTGCACGAATTTTGGTCTCCGGATTGCTCTCGTAGCATAACTTCTCGGTTTTGCTCCAGAATGATCAATAATCTCCAAATTGATCCCGAACGTGTATAAACCTGAAAAAAACTATAAAAGACTCTAGAAATAATAAAAAGACTCTAAAAATAATACCTATATCATGGTTAAAAACGGTAAATCCATGATGTATCACATTGCCGCAAATTTTCCTCCTCTTGACTGAGAATTCTCTCGCAGTTTTTCTTGATTACATTCTCCATAATTAGTTTCTTACCCAAAAAGCCGGTTAACGTAATGTGAACTCTGCCTATATATGTCTCTGCTTAAAAGCAGCTACCGTGTGCACATTCTCTTGCCTTTTTCCAAGCTGTTGACTTTTCACTGAGTTATTCTTGGGACCCAAAATTTGGATTTAGCTCCATTTGAACTATTTTTCAGTAGGTGGACGGACTTGGCACTTGGGGTGTGTACCAATTAGCAAGCTTGTTTTTGTTAGATCTACTAGCTACAAGTTTGGCATTGCCAGGCCCATCATACCTATCTGCGTGTGTTTTGGTTTTCTAGTGCCTTTCATTTTCATTAGGAAAGGTAGCAATCGTTTACCAAGTAACAAGTGTCTTAATTATGCCTTTCAATTTTCCTTGTTCTTTAATCATGTCTGGGTAATCTCTTTAGGTGGATGATGGGTTAAGTAGAATAGGATGTTTAATGGTCAATTCTTGATGCTTACGGCTACATATGATTGTTTTCCTCATCTAAAGTGAAATTATATCTACATTTGACTAGATCATTCAATATCTAGATCTTAGACATTTTATGCTCGAAATGTTTATGAAAATATTTGAACCAACTCCTATATGTGAGCTTTCCATTCCCATATTGAGTCTAGGGTGTTAAGTGATTTTAATGAACATAACTGAATAGCTTCTTAATCTCTAAGTGAAATTTGAAAGTGGATCTAATTAGGAATTAATACCATGAAAGTCGATTAGACTACTTGAGTGTTCCAGTATTGTCTTGAGATATGCTTAACTTATTAATCTAGCATCTTAAATTGAGTAGTAATTATCTTGCTCTGTTGCCCGTGCTTATTCTTACTTGTTCAATCGTGTAATATCTCTTGCAGTTTGTTCTTTATTTATTTCAAGTTCTTGTTTTGTCTCTTTTTTTTCTCTTATTATCGATCTTTTCTTATGTCTAGTTTTATGTTCTTAGCATTTTCAATCAAAATTCATTTCATCATCCTAGCATGTATGAACCTTAGGAGTGGAATCGGGAAATACTTGAGGTCAATTCGAAAATTCAAAAGAGTGCATGCAAAACATGCTACATATTATGCCAGGATAAAACCGAATCCGAAAAACACCGAATCGAACCGGAATCATCGTAACTATTCGAATGGATTCTAGACACATATATCCAAAGAATAAGAACTGAACCGAGAACCGAATGAATATCTAAAATACAATTATATACCCAAAAATGTTAGTTACATTTAGGTTTGAAATAATTCAAATACCCAAAACTACAATTATAAATCCGAAGATATTAGTTATTTTTACACCGAAATATCTGAAATAACCGAAATATCTGAAAGTCTTTAGTTATATTTGTCAAAATTTAACCAAATTTTATTAGAATTAAAAAAGGTGTTAGTTTTTTTCGAGTATTGTTTTCGATCATTTTGGGTAGTTCATATAAAAAGTTATCAAACAGAACCAAATCCAAAAAAACTTGTACGCTTGAACTAGAAAAGAAAGAAAACAAATTCTTTTACACGGCACTCTTAAAATTTTTACATTTTTTTCCTTCTGAAAAAAAAAACTTTTGAAGATATTTCTTTATTTTATATATACAGTTTTGGTAAAAGAATCAATTACGGGAATGGGTTTTTTTTCCCAACTTCTTACGGATTTAGGATTGATTATCGGGACTTATGTTTTTAGGCATTTCTGAGACGAATGAAAAGACAAAATTGCCCCTTATCATGAAGAGAAGCAATTGTCTCTCTTCACAGCCTCTGTTTTCTATGTTCGTGAGAGATGATGGTGTCGATCAAGAGACGAGACGAAGATGCACACTGGAAACGAGATAGTGGTGACGATGATGAGATCCGGTAACGGGATGAGGAGATGATGAGATCCGGTGACAAATTTTGTTTAGATTTAAAGATAGATTTGGAAGTTTTGATTCGATTAGTGTTTTGATTAGAGCCCTTGGGTTTACTAAGTACTATCCCCTTAGGATTTAGCTTCTATATTTAAAACGCAATCTGATTGAATCCATTGAACTCGTCGGATCGAAGAAGATGTTAGCCGCGGAGGTTGATTTTGTGTTTCAGATTTGAGTTTCGGAAACAAAATCTGAAGTGTTGAAAGTGAAAGATGTGGTTTTGATGGAGCACGATGGTGAGAACTATGACTGGGAAAGAGAAGATTGTGGTCAGAATCGAAAGTTTTGGTCGGAGAAGTCGCAGGATTGTGATCGAGAGAGAAGAAGGGCAAAAAAATCATTTACTCAAACTTAAAAATGCCTAAAACGTGAAGGCCAGTAAATCATTCCTTTTCTCAAATTTTTGGGCCAACAAATGCCCAAATCAGCAATATTCCCTTTGGTAAAATTATCTTCTGAAAAGGGTAATAGTGTATTTCTCTATAGAAAGATTTGTTTTCTTTAAATGTTTAAAAAGGGTCCAAAAAATATTTTTCAAACTTTTACGGTTCATTTTCACTAATTCTTTCATAAAGAAATTATAAATGAGTTTAAGAAAGAAAAACAAATTAAGAGTGTTGAGATGTTGTTAAACCTAATAATTACATGGTTCCAAGATTGTCAAAAGTGGAGAAAAAAGATGGGATATGAGTGCTCTAACTACTTGATTACGGTTGGAGCAACATCTTTCATTAGCCAATCGATTCCACTTTCGAAGTCCCTAAATTTCTCGTTCGTAAATTTTGACCGACGTTTAATCGGATGGACTATATAGTTCTTTTTTTTCTTCCAAAAGCGTAATAATTACAAAAGACTTATGCTTTCACTCGCTACAAAAATTTAACAAAATTGGTGGAAACTTTAATGATGATCGACCCCGCCTTATTGGTAGATCAAACATTCGAAATGAAAGACAAGAAACAATATATATAAATCATGTTTAGTCCTTTTGGTAAAAACAATATATAATTAAGCAGTTTTGATTAACAAACTCTGTTCTCTTTTGCATACCATTGTAAAGCAGACTTTATATGTTCAATGAAAAAGTAGTCGGTAAGCACGTGCCAGTCAACAACCACAAATATAGGTCCTCTTCAATTATGTCACTTTTCAATGTATAAAAAGTTGGTGCTTCGGTTTTAATTTGTTCTATTTTTTATAATCACATTATCTTATATTGAAGTCCAAATCCATTGATTAAGGTTTTTCTAAAAAAGTTTTTTGGCCGAATAACAATTTCTGAAGTTTTGATAGAGGAGGAGGTAACACTTTAAAGTAGTTAATTTGGAGCTGCAGTCTACGGAACTCGGTCTCATGGGCGGGACTCGCTCGATGGCCTCGACTAGTAAAATGAATCTTGAACCATACCACCATCTTGAGCAGTTTGCTTCTATATCTTCTAATCTAACAATTTTGTTGAAATTACATATAATTCGTTTAATACAATTCAATATAGGTCCAATTGTGGATAACTATTCTTGGTTTAAACTCAAACATATACCTCTGCGAATAGTACTTATCCTGAAATCCTATGGATATAAAATTTGTCAATGCTATATATTATTTAATTAAAGCACTGAAATAATTGAAGAAAAAAGACAAAGCACATGGTCTCCATATTAAAAGTTCAAAAAAGCAATAGAGGAACCTTATGATCTTCAGCCATCTTTGGTCGCCCCAAAGTTGTCACCAAATATGTTAGTAAGGAATTTATATACAGATACATATATAATGGATTTGAGTGCTCCATTATATCAAGTTGTGATGTGCTCACATAGGCAATATAGAGATACGTCACCAATGTGTAAGAAAATATCATCATCGTCAACCCCAAAATATTCATTCCTCTTATGGCTTGCAATTCATAACAGATTAGCTACCGAAGACCGTATTAAACAATGGAACTCGGGACAGTGCGTAGACTGTGTCTTATGTGAAAATACTGAAGAATCAAGAGATCATTTATTCTTCTCTTGCCCATATGCTGCTGCTATTTGGAAGGCTCTAGCCCAACGACTGCTGCACGTCAATTACTCCACGGATTGGACCCAACTGGTTGCTTTGCTCAACAACTCAACCATCCCGCGGCTCAACCTCTTCTTGTTTAGGTATGTCTTTCAAGCTACTCTCTACCACATATGGCGCGAGAGAAATGCAAGAAGACATGGAGAACTTCAATCCCCTAAAACTCGTCTCATCAAACTCATAGACAAGACTGTTCGAAACCGCATCAGCGCTATCAAAGACTTGGGAGATCATCGATATAGTGATGGCCTAAGTCTGTGGTTCTCTACGCGACCAACTTCATAAACAAGACTTCGACACCTCTCTAAACTCTCTACTCTGCCTTTAATGTTTTCTATCTAACTTTTCAAAAAACAGATGCATTCATTGTACACATGTCTTTTTGGTTGAATATATTTTTACATTCATTCAAAAAAAAAGAAAATATCATCATCGTCGTCTTTCTATCTGTTTTCACCTATGTGGTAGTATTCTACTATTTGTTGGGGCATTGGCTCATTTATGTGTTCTAAAAAGAAACAAAAAAAGCAAAACAATAAAAATCATGGATTCTAAATCAAGTTGTGATATCTTACTGTATTCTACATTTCTAGTATATATTTCAAAGTATAAAAGTTAACATAAGAAAAATATTTGTAGTTTGGTCGTGTGACATGCTTCCGGAAAGACACCACAGACGAAGAGCTTGATTGCCTGAGAGGTCAAAACTCCTTTTTGCTCTTTGTTATTTACAAATAGAACAAACCCGTCAGTTGCATGGAGGCTGTTTTGCGAGGTAAGATTTTAGCTTTTGGTAAAGGACCCTCAGGTATCCGCCATCACGAGTTTGATCCCCGGCCACTGCGGTATTCATATACGGGTTGCAGCGTTCCAGGAGCCAACACGTGGAGTGCCATTTGGCCAACTACGTGGCTAGTCTGATGCGAACCGATAGTCTAACACATGGACCCCTGCTCTGTCGGATAACCAATAGCTAACACGTGGACCCCTACCCTGTCGGCAAGCATTGGGATACCTGGGTTACCAAAAAAGAAGATTTTAGCTTCATAATCATAATTAATCAAAATCTTATAAAGCTCTCATATACTGATATACGTAAGAAAACATCATGGAGGTGCGTTGTAGAAAAAAAAAACCATATCGGAAGCACAACAAAAACTTGCCCTTCTAGTTTAGAACTGTGGTGGAAGCTTTTGTTTCATTTTGCAAATGCAATATAAGCTTACATTCTTGTATTGGAAGTGTGACAACGTAAAAAAAAAGGGAATGTGTTGTTATTTTAGGTGTTTACAATCCTTAAACTGTTAAGTTTCATGGGCTTCCAACTCAAAACCAATTGGCAATGAGTGAAATCCCATGAAACCTAACATGGTATCAGAGTCCGATCCATACGCTGGCCCATTAATCCGGTCCGGAAAGTGGCATGATCACCCCCACTAATTGATAGCCTAAAGGAAGGCTCAATTCTGTCGAGATAGCTAGAAGAGCATTATCTCGATGGGACGTGATGGATTCTGTCGAGATTAATAGCTAGAAGAGTCATTATCTCGAGGGAGCGTGTGGAGAAAAATCCCACATTGGACATATGGGAGAGGACTTGAGTAGTATATAAGGGACTTGGGCCAATCCACTCATTGCCAATTGGTTTTGAGTTGGAAGCCATGAAACTTAACATAAACTAATTGAAAGTTTAAAACTATTAAAATTAATGTTCACTTAAACAGTTCGTTTGAATAAAATGATCCATTTGTTTCGAGTTTGAGTCTCTCGTATGTTTAGTATTAATTTCTTTTTTTTCAAAGAAATTAACTGAAATGTTTGAGTTTGGGAAAGCCTATGGCAGTTGGAAAAATATGCATGACTCTTGTAATAAAATTTTTAAAAATAACCATAATATTGTCTCAAACAAAATAATGATAAACAAAGCCGGTAATAGACAAGTTTGAAAACACATTTTGTTCATTTAAGCTTCTAAGTTTTTTAATTATAGTAACTACTTGTTTTATATATAATAATATTATTAAGGCATGTGTGTCAAATTAAGAAAAAGTGAAATACGTTAATGAATTAGGAAAATTTCTATGAGAACAAATCTCACTAGAAAAAAACTTTTCACTAAAGAAACCAGAAACAAATATACTTCAAGGAACCACATTATATCAAACTAACTAAATACATAAGTTTAGTTTCTTTTTTTTTTTAATGTGGCCTCTATAGTTTATATAAAGAAAAAGTAAATTTGTAGCCTTGGACATTTGCCATCTCTCCATAAAAGGAGGCACGGCTCTGAAAAAAATAACGTTTTCAACACGTATTCGTTTTCTAAAATTTTGAAAAAAAACTACATTTAAGTACACACTTTTGATTCTATATATACAACCTAGACAAAAATAATGAATTTTTTTTTTTTTTTGGTTGTTGAAACAGTGAATATTTTTTTGTATCTATTATTAATTAGTATATCATTTAATAGTTATAAGTCTTTTTGGGTTAAATTAAGTGTAAATATAATATTTAATATTTAACAAGAATTCCATCTTTTTCTTGTCCGGTTCTTGAATAAGATTTGAAGTATTGTTCAATTGGAAATGTATCTTCATATATTAGAACAAAGATCCAGAAACATAATCGAAACGATACAAGATTGGACGCATGGTGTTTAGTAATGGTTTAGTATACCGGTTATGATTATCCGGTTCAATTCTGTATATAATTTACGGTTTATACGATTTCATACTTGTATATAAAAGCCATGTAAAGTTACTTTGTTTCTTAATGAGAAAATTATTTTCAACAAATTCTCTCAGATAATTTTCCGTAATATGGTATCAGAGCCCAAAGTTGACCCAACAAGCAAATTTTCCACACAAATGGTTTCCCACCTATATGACCCATATAAGTGGCATGTCTTGTTTTATTTCCGAGATGTTGGGTTTGGGCTGTTTTCCGTTGGACCGTTTCCCACCTACATCTCGAGAAGGTCTATTAGAATATCCCACATTGCTTTAAATTAAGATCTTTGGACAATATATATAGAATGGTTGTAATCCTTAACAGTTGAACTAAATTTTGGGTTAAGTTAGACCACATTCCTAATATTTACGTCGACAAGAGGAAATATAATTACAACTTGTGAATGAGCTTTTGTTTAGTTTTGTGTGCTATTTTTTTTCGAAAAGTGTATTTGCTTAGATGTATCAAAAGGACCATTCTTTTCACTTAGAAAATCGAATTAAACCTCTTGCCCTACTACCTAAGCACGTGTTCTTCCACTAAAGACGGCTTCGTTTATACATAATTTATTTTTTGTAAGTATATACCAAAGTTTGTCTTTAAGATAATGTATGGAAAATCCGGAGATATACAAACAAACTTTACAAATTTGTACATCGACGTTTGCACATATAAGGTAATGCGGCTTGAACAACCATCACACATTGTAATTGACAACACTGAGGAAAAGACTACCACACCAAAACAACAGTTACCAAAAAAAAAAACAAATCCCTGAAGCAAACTACAAGATGACCTTTAGTTTGGGAAGCCAAGGATATAATATTTTTTCTCCTTTTAAGAGTTTTGAAATTCTATGAAAAAATGAAAACCAGAGGATTAAAAAAATTTACACTTTATATAAAAAATTGAATACATTTAAGATGAATAAACGATGGAAGATTATTATCGAATGAGTTGGAAATATACCCAAAGAATGAAAAAATTAAAAAGAAATCTTTGTTACACTTTTTTTTCTTACACTTTCTTTTTCTTGAAGTAAAATATTATGGGTTTTTAATTTGCTTTCCAACTCTAAACCAATTGATAATGAGTACAATGACTTCTTTCATTTTTTATTTCTATTGAACATGTATCTACTATCTAACGACTATAAACCCATATTATGACAATACTATTACAAATCATTAGACGACATACTATGGTCCTTCAGTACTTTCTAGTTTTCTACCTTAATTATTCACCTTTCTTGTATTGCGTAAGCTCATGAATAAGATGATGAAAGAGAATTTGAACCTTAATCCTTCTTAGTATAGTGATAGATCTATGTCCCATCCTCGTCATGTTTGTAAGATGATAATCATTATTAACTTATCACCATGTAGACAAGTAAAAAATGGTTAAATGGACATGAGGTTATGGGTAAAAAACGTGGGAAAAGGCAAAAGGCAAAAGGCCCACCTTCTAAGCACTCTCTTTTGAATGGTAATTCGTGCCTGTCAAAGCTTAGACTCTGTCGGAAACACAACCCCAAAGCCACTTACTTCATTTCTTTCTCTCATTTTTTATTTATTTAATTTAAAAACAAAAGCTAGAGAGAAAAAGAGAGATAAAGTTTGAGATTCCACAAACCCCAAGAAACCCCCTAAAAATAAGAGGAAATAAAATCAAACTGAAAATAACATAAGTAGTTTTTTGTTTGCTTGCTCTCTGTTTTCCTCTGTCTGGACATTGGGATATGATTAAACTAACTTCTCATTCTCATTCTCGTTCCACCTTCTTCTTCTACTTCTTCTTTGTTCTTGTGTGCTAAAACAAATCAAGAAAGCACAAGGAGACAAATAAACCTATCCATTTCATTACCAAACAAGCCGTACATTCTCTAGTTATGGCTTCTTCTTCTTCTTCATTTTCTTCTTCAACTACTTCAACCATCACATCCAAATTTATTGGGATTCTTCTTCTTCTCTCTCTTCAAATAGACTTGTTACTCGGATCAGCTCTCCATCTTAAAAACCAAACTTCATTCAGACCCAACAGAGATATTCAGAAGCTTAGAAGAGTGGAAGCATATCTCAACAGAATCAACAAACCTTCCATCAAAACAATCCACGTAACCAAACAAACCCTTTTATGGAAATTATCCACCTTTTGTTTTTCTTGTTTTTTCCATTTATGTGATCATTTTTGTTACTGTAAAACTGTAGAGCCCAGATGGAGATGTAATAGAATGTGTACCGTCTCATTTACAACCAGCATTTGATCATCCTCAGCTACAAGGCCAGAAGCCACTGGTAATGAATCTACCTTTCACTTTGCTTCTTTTTATAGTTTTTAGGTAAACAAAGAAGTAATTCTATTAATGGAAACATGCAGGATTCACCAGACAGGTCAAGTAGAAGTAATGAAACAACAAATGAGGAAAGTTTTAATCAGTTATGGAGTATGTCCGGTGAAAGTTGTCCAGTTGGGTCAATACCAATGAGAAAAACAACGAAGAATGATGTTTTGAGGGCAAATTCAGTTCGACGGTTTGGTCGGAAATTAAGAAGACCCATTAGACGAGATTCCTCCGGAGGTGGTCACGAGGTAACTTCTTCTTCACCTCTTGTATCGTACGAATCGATCATGCGAGAGAATAATAATGTTTTCTTATGCTTTACTTTAACTTTTTTTTTTGTTCAATAAAGCATCTTATTCTCCAAAAAGTATATAAAGCATAAGAAAAAAATATTCGATCGAGATGGAGAAACAAAAGAGTCTTCGTTCAACTGATTTCTTGATATTGAAGATAAAGTGTGAACTTATGTTATTTTTTAGGTGTAAAATTAATTAATTGTACTTAGCTTAAGAGAGTTTAAATTTACATGCAGCATGCGGTGGTGTTTGTGAATGGAGAACAATACTATGGAGCTAAAGCAAGCATTAACGTGTGGGCGCCACGTGTCACTGATGCTTATGAGTTTAGTTTATCTCAGATTTGGCTCATCTCTGGATCCTTTGGTCATGACCTAAACACCATTGAAGCTGGTTGGCAGGTACAATTCACTTTTCACTATACAACATCATTTGCCCATAGTTTTCCAATTAAAAAAAAAAACATTTTTTCGATATCTCTCTTGTTACCGATTAAACATCCGACTAAAGTTTAATCACTAGACTATATACATTGTTTATTTCCATATTTCGTTGCTTTTCTTTATATTAATTGCGTATTGTTTTCATAAAAGTCTGTAACTTTCATCATATTAAACACAAAAGTTTGTTTGTTAGTAATATAAACACAAACGCCACATAACAACAAAAGGACAATAGTTTTACCACATTCTTTTTCGGTTTGATGTTTACGTTTATAATTTATAAAAACACAAAGATTAGCTTTCGAGTCAATCAGGAGCATAATTAGTCAACCTTCTTATTTTCTAAACAGAGAACCGGCAGACAAATCAACTAGTAATATACAGTATTAAGTTGCAAAAGATATGTGGTGGGGATATAGATAGGGTCCAATTAATAATTAGGTTGGTGATTACTGATTACATAGCATTTGATCTTTTTTTGCAGGTTAGTCCTGAGCTATATGGAGATAATTATCCAAGATTCTTCACATATTGGACGGTAAGACCAATCTCTACTTTTTCTCAACTTTTTTGCTAATGTATTTATTTAATATCATGAGGGAAAAAAATATATTGAATTGAAAATTTGGAAAAGCAGACTGATGCATACCAAGCAACTGGGTGCTACAATTTACTCTGCTCTGGATTCGTACAAACCAACAATAAAATTGCAATTGGTGCAGCGATTTCCCCGAGGTCCTCTTATAATGGAAGACAGTTTGATATTGGTTTAATGATTTGGAAGGTCAGACTTCTTTTCCTTCCATTTATTTCCACACTTCTAACCATATTTTTATCATATTCAATTCATAAATAAGGACAAAAAATTCCTGAAACTTAAAATACTTACAATTTGTACATATTTGATGATTTTGGTCAAATCACATAAAACAAATACTCATAGCATCATTTGATGAGAATTATGGTAGAATCAAGTTATAAGTAGTACGTGTGCATGTGGTCTTTGAATTTACCAATGAACGTCGAAATTAAAATCAGTCGGAATGTGTAATCTAGCGCATAAATAGGTGTTCTGTTCTTCTTCTTTTTTTTTTTTATAGGTGTTCTGCTCTTCTTCTTTTTTTTTTTTTTCTTTTTTTTTTCTTTTTTTTTCTTCTATATATTAAGAAGAAGACGCTGACCCACTATAAAGTTAAAAATAGTTATGTGTAAATTATTGCTTAGGCTATATGATTGCTTCAAACATAAGATTTCTTTTAGATAAGTCCTACCAAGACAAAACATTGCATTTTTAAAGTACTAAGACCGACATATATAAAGTCAATAACGCACTTGATACGCTACGCAGATGTCTAATAAAATTTTTAAATCAACCGACACATTAAGCATGAGCTTATTCCACAAAATTGTAAATTAGAGCAAATTGTCCAACCATTCTTTCATTGTTTGTTTAATATACATTTTCAGCTACCTTTCTTAGTTTCACTTCAGAAAACTGGTTTTTTTTTGTTTTTTTTGTGAAGATTTATATGTTTAACGACATATATTAGTATAATATTTTTGCATATAGCTTAATTAAGATATTTGTTTGAACCATGTATATATAACTTAGCATAAAATCCAAAAAATATAGATAACATGAAAGTGCATATAATATATATATATATATATATATATATATATATATATATGAATATAGTTATTATACGTCCTAGTAAACTATAAACATTTATTTGAATGTTTTTTTTTAAAAATAACATTTATTTAAATGTTATGTCTACTTAATCCATTTTCACATAAACAAATTGAAAACCAAATCATCATGGTGAAAATTTTAGGCTGTAATTACTTATAGACATACATAACTCACGTCTGTTGCTCAAAAAAAAAACAAAAAGAGACATAACTCACGTCACAAAAAGAGCTCACGTAATCATAATTTAACCTAATATGACTCATCAATAAATGAATGAAAATCACCCCGAGGCAATGCTTAGTTATTACAACGTGTGCCATTGTAGGTACTTTGAATACTTGTAACTCTTTGAGAAACAATAAAGAAAGCAACCAACCTCGAATTTCATAAAGTGAACCAATAAAAGAAAGATGGCTTCAGCTTTTTTCAAAACATTGTTAATAAATAAAAAAGGTTGGATTTGGTAAGAGCATTAAATTGAGGATATGAAATTGATGTCAGAAACTTCACTGCTCCTGCAGTAAAAGCAAATCTTTAATGTACATCAACTAGAAACCTGTATGCGCAAATTTAGCTGACCTCCCTTGGTATAACTAAATATATGAAACATAAGTTTATTTGGTAACTCACATGAAGCTGGTTATAAAGATTACATAATGATCGATATATACGATGTTTAATTAACTGTGTATCCTGCAAAGCCATATATGTTGGTTTTGAAACATTCGATTGTTTTGACTTACAGAAATTATTTCATCTATACTATACTTTTTGTTGTCTTGAAGCTAAACGTGCTATTGCCAATATTGTGGTCAATTGAAACTTAATGTAGGATCCAAAACATGGGCACTGGTGGCTTGAACTAGGGAATGGACTTCTTGTGGGATACTGGCCAGCTTTCTTGTTCAGTCACTTGAGGAGTCATGCAAGTATGGTACAATTTGGCGGCGAAGTTGTGAACAGCCGATCAAGCGGTGCTCACACCGGAACACAGATGGGAAGCGGCCATTTCGCAGATGAAGGGTTTGAGAAAGCTGCCTACTTTAGGAACTTACAAGTTGTTGATTGGGACAACAATCTCTTGCCTCTGAAGAATCTCCATGTCTTGGCTGATCACCCGGCTTGTTATGACATCAGACAAGGCAAAAACAATGTATGGGGGACTTATTTTTACTACGGAGGCCCTGGTCGAAACCCTAGGTGTCCTTGACTCACCCGAACCGAAGAAATAAATATTTTGTGTGAATTAATGTTTTTTCTGTTATTAAGATTTTTTTCATCTTAGATTGTGTTTCTTCTCTTTTTTTTTTTTGTAAGGCCAAGCCGCGCGATTGTGTCCCTACTGTATTTTTGACGTGATGTAATAGATAAATTGTTTTGTTAAATATTGTCAACTTAGAGGAAGATTTGGGAATTCACTCTTATGCCTCAAGTCAGTGGACTGAAAGCATGTATTTACACAAAGAGGACCGACTTAAGATAAGAAAACCGAGACAAAAGATACACACGATATCTACATATAATCGTAGTCACAATATAACTCCTAACATTCCTTTTTTCAGGTAGGCGTGTATAGATTAGTAATGTCTAACTTGGGTGCCAAAATGAGAACATTTGACTATTTGATTACCATATAAAGTAAAAATATGCGCGAGTTGATGGACTCGAGATGTGCATTATTTTTTAGTATTAAGCTTTTATTTTTTTAGTATAAAATGCGAATATAAATTACCGAAAGCTGAAACTTGTGTTTAATCACAAAAGCTTTTGAGGCTTACTGGCTAAGGAGCTCACAGGCCCACGAAATATTAAAAATATCTCGGATGAACTAGTAGAAGAGCAGCAGATTAGGTGCACTACATATGGACGTATAATCTACAACAACAAAAAGTAGACGTAGCTTTCATGCTGAGATATGGAGCATTATAAATCGTTTTAAAGACTGGATCATCATTTCTCTTATTTGCATCCAAATTTGTTTTCTCCATTATTTTAACTTGAAATGGTTTAAGAGACACACAATACACACCAAAATACACACAAAACATAAGAAGATCTCTAAAATGCAAGGAGATTTACTTGGAAAATAAATTCAATAAAACAATGAAAATACAGTGAAACACGATAAAAAAGGATATTAAAAACATTGCTAAAGCGGTGAATATGGAGTATATCAATAATCGATGTGCATATTTATTTCAACTAATTAATAGAGTCATTTATACAAGCGACATAATTATAATTAATGCAGATATACAAAATTAACGACACAAAACCTTTAGTAAAAGGATATACATATATAGATAATTTTAGTAGCTGTAGTAGCCCTCCACGAAAGCAGCTGCCCTATCTAGGGTTTCTTTCCTCGACATTATAGATCTTCTCATCCTCTGCTTCCTTGACATATGGTTGGCCAGCTTAAACCAAAGACAAATAAACATACCTCCTAGCATGACACAAGCAATAACCAGAGTGGCTTTGAGTACCCATTTGTTTCCTCTAGAATGGGGTAAAGTGACACATGCACCAGCGACATAAGCACTTGCCATGGCTATAACAGCCACCCAAATCATCTTATGTGTTATAATCAAGAATGTCTTGAGTGATTTCGTCCTAAATGGTATAATGCTGAGCAGAAGAATGACGATGCATATTGATGTAAACAACGCGATGCTATTGCTTACCGAGAAGACCTTGAAAGCCACAGTTCCCCCTGCGGTTGCTTTCCCTATGAAGTGTCCATCCTGATAGACACCACCAGGCGGGTTCAATCCACAAGTGAAAGTAACCGATGCAATCAAGACTGCGACAACCGTAATTGTATTCCTCGCGTTTTGCAAAGCCTCTGACTGCATATCTTTTTCTTTGATGCGACTCTCTCGACGACTAAGTCCTACTTTATGGAGAGTTTCCGAAAATACCATCTCGGTTTGTGTTTCAGATGTTATAATTCCTTTCCGACTCGAAGGGACTTGAAATGTTTCTGAATCAGTCCCAGCAAGCATTTTTAAATCTTCATCGTCTTTGTTCAGAAGTTTAATCGCTTCAAAAACTTTATTGTTCTTGTCGGTGACGTTCTCTTCTTTTATTTCAGGAACTACAAGTCCTTGCTCATAATGAATTTCGGAATTTTCCACCTCGGTTGTTGTTGCAGGTGTATGAGCATCTCCTAGAATTGAAATGCGTTGAAATACTTCTGAATCACGCCCCAGAATCATAGATAGCATTTTGAAATCTTCATCATCTTTATTGAGAAGATCAACCGCTTCAAAACCTTTATCGTTTTGGGTGGTGACTTCTATTTTTATTTCATGAACTATGTAACTTACCAGCTGCAATATGTTAATATATTAGAGAATTTCAGATGGAAATACCAAGATATGTAAGGAATCTATCAAAGATTATTGCAGAATTTCGGTTAAAAGCCCGGATGCAAAGTGGTGTATTTTTCTAACTCATTTAATAAAATTGATTAATATATTTGTTTCTAATTAATCCGATTTTTAATTTTTTCATACTTATTAAAAACTGATTATAGATGCGTCAGCGTCAGTTTTGTGATTAACAATTTTCTGTAATTCCAAACCATAATAATCAATTATTTTTCTTGAAATTTACAATTCATCATCAATAATTAATAAAACAAATACATTAAAAAGTTAAAAATTGTATCTTTTTTAGAACAAACTTTTTATAGAATTTGGATTAATAAGAAAAAATGGGAGTATATTTTTCTGAATGCTTCAAAGTTCAGAAGGTCGTTTTATCATCTTTATGCATGGAATATTGTTAATGAAATGGACCCTTAAAACTCAAATGATGATTAATCAAATATGCATACGCAATCAATTGTATTTTAAATTAACGTTGAGTTTTTGAAAATAAGGCAAGACTTTTTATTTGTTACTGTAGCTACATATACTGAAAAAAATATATTAAGCAAATAACTAAAGATATTTTGGTATTATTTGATCAATACAATGTTAAACCTGCGGTTGTGCCAAAAAAAATCGTAAGAGCACATTGAAAATAGTTTTCTTTTTTCTTAACGTCAGTTTTATTAGATCAGAATCTGTTTACATATTCATTGGACAAAAAACTCCTTAAACATTACAGATGATTATGATGAATTTGAGAAATAGCAGTTAGCCGAAAGACTAACAAAACTTGTTTTTTTTTTGAAAAATCCTTCACCTTCTAGGCCTCTTGGGCTTCGTTTTTATAAGCCTTGTTTACAGATTGTTTCTCCTCCGGGTTTCTTTTTGGGGCATATGTTATGCTAACTATTTCATCTAGACTGGGCTTTGTAGAAACTATGTGCTACTCTTGCCACCCCACAAGCGAATACCGATTCAAATTTCAAGAGAAAGTTTTGAAGAGAATTTTTTTTTGCTGCTAATAGAAAACACAAAAAAATTTTTTGCTACAAGTAGAAAACACAGAAAAAAAAGAAGGAGAACTTACGGAGAGAAAGCCTACTGATGCGGCAGCATGAAGCACAGTATTGCCCTCTCCATCCAGCTCGTAGAGAAGTCTTCTTAGTTTGGCACTCTTGGCCATGAAAATAAAGGCTTCCATCTTTTTGTGTCTGGCAGCTAAATGGAAGACTGTTTCACTCGTTTGTAGTGTGACTGAGTCAAAAGACGAGGGAGCCTTGTTGATAAACGTAGTCAGGGTTTCCACCGAGCCATTCATCACCGCGCAATGCAAAGGTGTCAAACCATCTTTATTCACCATTTCTGCAAGGTTTAGATCATTCGGCATTGTCTCCTCTATGCTTTCTATGGACTCAGCTGTGGACTCTAACATCAGCAGCAAGATGCTTGTGTGTCCCAATCCCGCAGCCAAATGGAGAGGTGTGTCACCTTTGGTGTTAGTGGAACTGATTAGGGAAGGGCGAATCTCGATTATCTTCTTAACGAGTTCCTCGTTCCCTAGTTTCACAGCTAGGTGCAAAAACGTTCCCCCGAAGCTCTCGTCTGGTTTGTCCAGGAAATATGGATTCTCAAGAAACAAATTGGTAAAGTCAATACCGCCGAACATTGGTAAGGCCATCAAGTAGTTTCCAAATGGCTGGAGAATACTTTGATCTTTGTTTATCTTCCTCAAGAGAGAAATTTTATGTTTATATTCAGTCGCTGAGGATTCTCTATAAATAATACTCTCAGGTCAACCACTGCTCTCTTCGTAGAAGTTTAATCTAATCCACTGGCTAAAATACTTGAACACACTTGTAGTTTTTTTTTTTTTTTTTGAATACTAAGATGTTCTGGGCCAAAGCCCGTAATCCTCCCAAGTCCGAAACCACAGCATGTAATATTAGTTTCGTCCCAAGCGTCATTCGAACTGGTGACCTCTAAGCTTCGCCTAGGGTCGGGGATGTGCTTTTAGTCAAGTGGTTAAGTCCACTTGACTCCGCCTTCCCCACCGGAGTTCGACTCCACTAAGTCGCGTTACCCCGCGTAGTAGGGATTGGCTATGGATCAGACCTTTTCGATCCAAAGATGTCAAAAAAAAAAAAAAAAAAAAAAAGCTTCGCCTAGGATCATTACCCGTTGAGCTAACGACATTTGTAGTTTTTTTCTTTTTCTTTTTTTCCTTTTTTTGCTAATATACAATATTGTTTATAGCAAGTTTCACTTATTAATTTTTCCGAAGTTGACATTATATACTTTCTATATCTAAGGATTCGTGGCATGCTAAGATGACGTATCCATCTTCAATTCATGTATTCTGGAAGAAATTGCTTTAGTACTTAGTCGTGTTGTATTAGCTTTCCGTTTCACGGGTCGTTGATATTTTCATTAAGCACTCATAGGAAAATACATATATAAACTTTACTAAGAAAAGGGATTTGATTTTGGGCCTTAAATTTTAAATTACGTTTGTATATCGTGAAATTTTTTATATTACAAGAATATATTTTTGACATGTTTTAGTCGCTATTTGGTTGTAACCAAGCATTTAGCGACTAATATGCGACTTGACTGATTGTTTTCTTTTACTGATGCTATAAGTTTAATTTATTGTTTAATAATGAGTAACAGATAGCATTATGAGATGTGTGAATGGCGACATAATTTAGTGATTTGCCCAAACCGCCCGGTTCCGCCCCCGCCATTCATTGCCATAGACAAACAATTGGGCTGACTAAAGCTAACTTCTAAGACATATAAATATATATTTCTAAAACATATACTCCCTCCGTATTTTAATAAGTGTCGTTTTAGGATTTTCTTTTTTTAAAAATTAGATGTCGTTTTCAAATTTCTATGCAAAATTTTTTACTTTTTAATGTTTTATGATATCATAAAACATTAAAAAGTAATAAATTTTGTATAGAAATTTGAAAACGACATCCAATTCAAAAAAATTAAAAATTCTAAAATGACACTTATTAAAATACGGAGGGAGTATTAACTATGAAAAGACCTTAAATGGTTGATAGCTTGATATACGTAGTTGCTATGCTATTGGTAAGGCACAACAACACGCTATACACATAGATTGGAATGTCCACACGCCAAGTTGGTTCCCTCTTATAAGTCAACTAATAAAAAAAACTCGAACAACAAACCTCTATGGTTTTGTTTAACTTCTAACAATATTTTAAGATTATAGCAAATACCACTAGAACGTAAACAAGTAAATAGCAATATAGGCGTATAGCACAACTTTTTGTTGTTTATGAGATATTTTAATTTCTCAGTTGTCTTTCTCACAATTAAACTTTTGTCAAAAGTTTAAAACATACGTACACAATAAATATATAAAACTTTTCGTGGTAAACAATTCCTGTATTGACTGATGACTAAACTATGAAACTTAATAGAATTCATTGTTCCATATTTGTATGGTCTTCTCGATAATTACACACGACGTACGAGATCGGTCTTGTTTATAAAACACTGCTTTACATGAATAAAATGAAGGATGGTCTTTGACAGAAAAGGAAATTATTAAGATGATTTACATAAGACATAAATTAGGAAGGGAATGTATTTGCGATTGATGCAAATAATCATGGATTAAGGCATGACTGTGGGTGCATAGCTTGAAAGCCACAGACTCATCATTCGCTAAATCTGAGCTTTCGGTCTCATTGCAGTCTGCAAAATACTTTCCACTTAACCCTTTGGTTTCGTTGCTCAATGCCACATAACATGTTGTAGCTGCGCCCTAATCCCATAAGCAAATATTCAAATTTCTAGTAAGACATAGGTATACAATCAAATTTATCCTTAATATTATTATAATTTTTTTTTCAAAGGTGTACTTTATTGCAGTGATTTGATTCGGTGGCATGTATATATGAGATGTGTATTGTAGCTGCGCCCTAATCCCATATGTATATGAGTCTATGCATGAATATTGATGATGACAAAACTTTTATTTGGGATGCAAAAAAAACAAAAAGGAATCTAGACATCTAGTGTCAGAAAAAGAGAATGAGCTTGTTAGGCCATAGCTGTACTATTTAGACAAAAAGGAAAGCATATATTATTCACACCAACCTGGCTTATAGATTTTAGCAGCTTCGAAGCTATCAAAAACAGAGAATCTGCATGCATCATCAGACCACATCATGTTTTAGATTTTTCTTCTTTTGAAATTTTTACTTATTAGATTCCTTTTGCACTTCTATATATATATGTATGGTTAAAAAGTTTTACGTTACCTGTAAAAAGACCCTTGTGTGCTCTGATAATTCCAGTTTTAACGATTCCTGGATGGACCGCATTTATCGTGACATTTGCATTTCTGTCCTGTAACACGTTTAGTTGTGAATATTTCAAATTATTATTTTCGTGAAAATGTTAAGAAAAAAGAAAGAAAGATGTAATTAGCTATTTTATTCGAATGTACCTTTAATTGCTTGCTCAACGCTTTGGCATGTAAAATTGTGGCCAACTTTGAGTGAGCATAAGCCCTTGTCCCGTTATACCTACACGATTACACAACACAATTACTAAAAAAAAATTCTTAGATTTTCACACGTAATAAATGGAAAATGAATGTAAATTACCTAATGGGATGGAGTAATTTAGGGAAGGAGAAACAATCAGGCTTGACCCAACTGTGAATCACTGAGGAAAGGTTAATAATTCGTCCTTCGATTCCACTCTTCTCTGCGGTGTCTATCATTTTCTCTATCAGCATTTCTGTTAATAAGTAATGTCCTGAAAAGTAATACTAACCATCATTTATTTTCTCTCACTCTACATAGATATAGTCATGTGTCACATAATTCAACAAAATTACCCAAAAAGTTTGTAGCAAATGTCAGCTCAATCTTTTCTTCGGAAAATTCAAGATCTGGAGAGAAAACCCCTGCATTGTTTCTGCAAAATTCATTTTATCCCAAAGAATTATTAAAGTCTCATTCTGTATATATACATATCGGTACGTGCATGGGTGCATGAGGTAGCGTGTAGAGTGAATCTTACGTACATGAGAATGTTGAGGGGAAGATCTTGGGAAAGAAACTGAGAGCAGAATCTTGCAACGGAAGAGAGAGAGCTGAGATCAATCTCAAACAATTTAACGTCAGCTTCTGGATTCTCTCTCAATATTCTCTCCTTTACCATCTCTGCTTTCTTCATATCTCTTACTGCCATCACTACTCTCACCCCTCTTTTTGCTAAGACTCTCGCTGTTTCCGCACCGATCCCAGACGTTCCTCCTGTTAGAAACTAGGATGAATCAAACGTTTTGTACATAATACAATCTAGGATATATAAAACATGCATGAACCATTTCAGTTCTTATCAGTTTAGTTTTGAAATGGATGCTTTTGGACTTTCTCAGATAAAAATACTTTTAGCAAGTGTACAGTATTTAACAAAATTGAAACTTAGTCGTTTCATATGATTTACCAGGGATTAGAGTGTGTGTGTGTATGAAAAAAATACCACACTCAAATTCAAATCCGGTATAACTAAAATCATATATCATTAACCGGATTATTTCACTACAATTTGGAATTGGTTTTCTACAATTGATGTCTCTACAAGCAGCCTTTTTGTTTTTCTTTGCAACTTCAAGAAAAAGAGTAAAGAGAGGCCTATTCATTGACCCTCATTGCATAAAGTTTTAACCGACAAATTAGGGAACATAAAGATAGCATAAAGTACGTTTTGGGCAGGCTGATCGCTAAAGAAAATTAAAATAAAGTAATGTTTTGCAACGATGAGACATGTTTCAAAGGTTAAAGTCAAAAGGCAAATCAATTGTATATGGGAGATATGCTGTAACCAACCATACCTAATGTTTCAAATTTCAATGGAGACAAAATCCATATATTGTCGCCGGCATAAACAAAACACATATCTCATATGATAATGATATTAATATATACAGATCGTGTTTTTGCCTGAAAAGTTTATTTCCCATGTATTGGAAAATTACAACTTATAACAGAAGTCTACTGGCTGACTCCTAGCCTAGCTACTTTTGTGTTATGGAATTATAACAATAATAATTTCAACAATAAGTGAAATATTAGATATAAGATATATCCTCTCTAGTTTGTGAATATCAGAATCTTTTGATAAAAATAAATCTTCAAAACATTAGATTGAGGAGTTTCTTATCGCAGTTATTCTTCCTTCTCTAAGACTCTAAAGATAAAGCTTTTGATGAAAATAAAGCTTTTAGGAATTATCGACTATGTGCTTCAATCATGTAAGTTCGCAACTATTCTTTTATTTTTGTTGAGGACCTTTGAAAGAACGTTCCTTGTGTAAGGGGAAGGACACACGAATGCAGAATGTCCCTCCCGGAACATCCAATAAAATTGGAAAGATACGCGAATATCTACTCAACAAAAACACTATAAAGACTGAAATAGCAAATGGTAGTTTAAGTGATGAGGGGAGACAAACCAGTGATTATGGCAGTGAGATGTGAACAAGGAAAAAAGCTACGTTGTGTAACTTGTTCAGCTGTGGATCTTGAGCCAAACCCATTTGGCCCTGCTATTCCTGCTAAGTATCTTAGAGTTCCCTTCATTAGAGAAGAAATAAAGAGAGATAATCGAATGAGAAGATTTTGTAGCTGAACTCCAATACAATTTTTGATCACTCATATAGAGGAGACCCATGCACACACGTATCTATATATACACATATACTTTAATGTGTGTTTGTTGTCATTTTTCAATAAATAAATTAAATGGAATTAAAGTAAGTATTTACTTGATTGCTCGATGGTAACACCTCACACGAGTACTCGCCCAAGTTTCTTTTACTTTTGTTCACCAACCCTTTACTTTCACAGAGTTTGTATCTACTGATAAAAACAAAAGATTTTTTTAAAAATATTGTTAAATAAATTTTTTTGTCTCATGGATGTTTTTTTTTTAATCTAACTTTGCTTTTGACACATTACTTTTGAAATTAGTTAACCTGTTAATTAAAGTCAACAGTATGTAAATTTTTAATTAAATTAATGAATTTAATTAATATCACAGTTATATCAAACATACTACTTGGTATGTGTAATCCCATTTAATTTTTCCATAGTTAACCTATTTTAATGAGGCGGTAAGTGTTGGAAGTCAGATAACTCAAAACATACAATATATTATGCTTTGTAGATATGAAAGTATAAATTTATGTTAGGCTTAATTAAGGTTTATACGTACGTGTTAGGATTCGGATTTGATTAATTGTTACAGTTAAGGTTTTTAAGAATGTAGGGTTAAGTTAAGTATAAATATTATCTATTACGCACAAATAGTGCTGCCTAAAAAATTATAATTATATGTTTGTATATTTATAACGAATTAAGAATATCTATAATTTGTAAGGGTTAAAACTATATGAGTCATATTCTTGTCAAATGCTAAGCTAAATTTTAGAGTTAAACCATTTTTACATTAATTAATTACCTATATATAACAAAATTTTATTTTACTATTCCAATATGAGGCAAGAGTTCAGGTTTAAATTAATACAAATTACACTCCCTCCACTTCCTTTTACTTGATGTTTAAAATTTTTGCACATCGATTAAGGAATTATTTAATTTTTGTTTATTTCTAAACTAAAACATTATTTATTAATGAATCAACAAATAGAAAAATAATCTGCAGAATATAAATCGTCAAAACTAATAAAAAAAACTAATTAATACTGCATTGAAAACTGAAAACATCATCTAATTTAGAACAAAAAAATTCTTCTAAAACATCAACTAAAAAAACAGAGGGAGTAATTTGCATGGAATATTAATTATGTGTAGATATCGAACTCTATGTTTTAGTCCTTGGAAACGGGTTAATCTATTTTTTGGTTCGGTGGAGAAGCTGCCGAAAAAGAAAACAGTTCGGTTTAAGTCGGATCGATTTTCGAAAATTTTGGATTGCGCATACATTTCTCGAGCTGAACCAAATTCTGGTGCAGAGCATCGATTTCTTGGTTTTGCAGCAACAAATCCTGGCATTAAGCATCAAATCGAAGATGACAATAGCTGAAACGAAGCATTTAAGAAGCACATATAAAAGGTCTTTTTCAAATTGGTTGTTGGTGAGTGAGTGGTTTTAGAAGGTCTTTTTTTGTTCTTTTTGTCATCTAAAATTTTACTCCCTCTGTTTCACAAAGAGTGTCATTCTATCATTTTACACACAAATTAAGAAAAGTAAACAGATTTCTTTTCTACCCCTCATTAATATACTAGATAATACTCTCTCTCTAATTAATAAACTGAAAAAGTAGAGATAAAAAAAAAAGAATTAGTCTTAAAAACTGCATTGAAAACATAAAACCACACTCTTTGTAAAACAAGATTAAAACCTTAAAACGACACTCTTTGTGAAACAGAAAGAGTATTAAAACTTTAAAGGATACAAAGTCGACTAGAGAAATTAATATTAATGAATACAAAGCTGGTGGAAAACTAGATTTCCCAGGAAACAAAACTCCTATAATAGAAAAACACATGAACTGATATAAGTGTAAACAAACCAAATGCCACTAGGAATCATAACATGTAGTTTTGCCAAGGTTTAGGTTTTTGTTTTTGTAATTAATCTTTTACTATAAAAATTTATTGATAGTGGATTCCAAATCCTAGGGAGACTTACGCGTAGCCCTACCTGTTATACTCCACTTATGTAAACCCTCTTGTGTCATTTATATTTCTAATTTGGTGAAGCTTTTCGGATACTGTTTTCTTTTCGATTTGAGTAAGCATGTGATCTAGCCTTTTTGTTTTCTTGAGACAATCTAATAACAAATACTAACATCAATCATGCAAAAAAACAAATGACTTAATAAAATAGTAAAATTAAGGTAATATTTGAATTAAGTTTGTTGATTAATAGTTTTGGAAGAATGATTGTTGTAAGGTATTTATAGGGATGGTAATTTGATTGCTATGTTCAAGTGTTTAAAATATATATATATGTAAAAAAATTTTAGTGAGATATCATGAAAGTAACGAAAAATGTTAAGATGGGTGTAAATACAAATTAGTGGTTATAGAAGGAGAGAGCACTTTTCCGGTGGGGAACATTGGACCAGCTTCCTCCACACGCATGCATTCTTTGACAACGAACACCCGCCAATTTTGTCTTTTCTCTTCATTATTACTTGTCTCTTTTTTTACTTTGTCTCTTCTTATCCCAGATTTTCTTTGGAAAATAAATACTACTTATTTATGCCATATATTAGCTTTTGTTGACTTAAACGTGGAGATATTATTTTTTTCTATCACCAAACGTAGAGATATGCCATATATTAGTTTTCTTTTTTTCCAACAAAATTATATATTATGAGGGTTTTGAATTCGGATAATGATACATCACTGATAATTTATAATACATATTACGAAGATCAAAATATAGTAGTTTCTAACTTGTCAATTGCTTAGAGTTTTTAAATATCTACAATGTAAATATAGATTATCAAATGTCAATAGTCACCTAAACAAAACCAAAATACTCTACTTACTCTTGCGTCGGAGTATGGCAACACGACCGTACATCTTTATAAAAGCATGCTGTTTTCTTCACATGTTTACCAAAAAAAAAAAAAACCAAAATATTTCTCAAAACTATAAATTCATATGATGAGAATTATAATCCTTTTCTTCAGAACTAGGGCGATGTGATTTTGTCGGAATATAATACTCACTATATCCCATTTTATTAG
This sequence comes from Arabidopsis lyrata subsp. lyrata, assembly GCF_000004255.2. Lineage (NCBI taxonomy): Eukaryota > Viridiplantae > Streptophyta > Magnoliopsida > Brassicales > Brassicaceae > Arabidopsis > Arabidopsis lyrata. The sequence goes on along the minus strand of NW_003302548.1, from coordinate 13,701,629 downwards.
ATGTTTTAGGAGTTTTTGTTTGTTTCAATTTATTAGATAAAGTTTTTATACAAAATTTAAATGAATTTCATGTTTTGTAGTTATTATATTTTAAAATATTTTCTATGATTGGTTGAGCTGTTTCAAATTAAAATATTAAATGATATTTTGCAAAAAAATTAATTTTTTTACTATGTACCCTTTTAGTCAAATCATGTAATATATTGGGACAGAGAGGGAGTATGATTTACTGTATTTTCTTTTATTAGTAACTAGGTAGCATACTTTTCCTAATTAAGATGTTATAAAATACAGAAAAGTGATTATATATGTATATAATTAACCTGCATTAAATATAATTGTTTGAGTAGAAGTTATAACATGTTTTTTCAGAGCGAGTAAATCTGTATTTTACAGTATAGAATAAATTTTCTTATATTATTGAATTTTTCGTAAGAAATGGATTAATGATATAATTAGATATATAGAAAATGATGCAGAATAATATGTTTTTTTTATCAATTTTTTTTTTTGATCAAATAGAATAATGTGTTTGAAATTAGATTTTTAAACGTTATTATATATATATATATATATATATATATATATATATATATCTTTCTCATAATCTCTCTTTTGGTGTTAGTTACTTTATCTTCCATAAATTAAAACAAGAATAAGTAATGGCGCAATAATGGCGCAATATCATCTCTCTGGGTGGAGGAATTGGTCACAATCTGGTCAACTTCTCGACTACTTAGAAGCGAACGAGCATTCCCTTCTTGTGGTAGTGATACCGTTGTATGACAGAGTATCAAAGGTCCTACCACGCGTGCTACGGAGAGACCAACACAAAGTGGTAAAGATCTTATTTACTCTCTCTCTTCCACCAACATGTAGTAGTTAAATTAGGATTAATACTGAAAAAATGGATATGATAAATAAAAGTTAAGTATTTTACTAACAAATATAGTAAATTGCATAACTAATAACTGAAAAAAATGCTTATTATAGTTAAGTTTTGTTGAGTTTTCTTTATGACCATTTGGAGACTTATTTGCTGGAAACAAAAAACACGGTGACGAAATCGTTATAAACGGATACCGTGAATTCAAATAATATTGTACGTCGAATTAAATAACATACAATTTTTTTTTTAAATGTTTTAATTATATGCTATTTGTTAAAAACATATATCCGTACTAAATGATCCAACTTATTTATGATTTGGTCATCCATCAGTTAACGAAAATAAATGACTAACATATGGTCATCTAGTCAAGTGCATATACTCTTCATTTTAAATTTTAAATTTACTTTATATTATCTCCTTTTATGTGTTTTGAATTTAAATCATACAAATAGTGCAAATATATATACACATAATTTAATAATTAAAACATGTGGGTCTCCTTCTTACCAATTACCACCAGTACACAAACATCTATTGAATTTACCAATTAAGAAAAAGAAACAACTTTCGGTGACTTTGGCTCTCTGAAGTTAATGGGATCACGATATCACATCATTCTATAAATCCCGAAAATTCATCCTTAACAATAATAGTAATAATAAGGGGTTTTCTATTAAAAAAAAACTTCCAAAAACTTTTATTTTGTAATTTTGTCTTCATCTCCAAAAAATGTAAGTCACTCAAGCAAAGTTAAAATTAATAAGTAATATAACCTGGTGTTATTACCGTCAATCTTGCAAGAAAATTATAAATAATATATCCAATCAAAAACTCACTTGACGAGAATTTCAAATCCACTTTTAGAATTTTTAAAATTTAATTATATGGCCGTAAAAAGTTTTAGAAAATACGTTTCAGTGTTATATTGTGTATTATTTTATTTTTTATGACTAATTTGCCTTTTTTGGAGATAGAGAATCAAATTGTAAAAAAAAAAGATTTGAAGAGGATTTTTCGAGAAAACTCTATTAATTATTTATTCATTTTATTCTATATATATTGTAAATTTAATTATAAGACTAAAAACGTGTTAAAAGAGAACTGTTGAGTCTAGTAGAATTCGATTGAGAACTAACTTCAAACTGTAAAATAGTACAAAGGAGTTTGACCCAGTAGCACCGAGCTAGACAAAGGTAGTGGAGACTGTGAAGTGATCCACACGTGAAATCGAGGAAAAGGGGGAAATAATATTTACTCATAGCGATCTTGAAAATATTGGAATAATGTCCCAATAAAAAGACAAAACGAAGGAAAAGCATGATGAAACTCGTGCATTCTTCCATTTTAACAAACAGAACCACTCATTTTGCACCATTTTAATCAACCTCAACGTTTTGCTCTTTTTTTTTTCTATCTAACCACCCATTTGAGAACTTTTTTTGCCATAATTAAAGCTTATTTCTCTGTCTTCCGCACGTTCAATTTTCAACGATAACTCGTAAATATACCTAGAAGTAACAATATTAGTATTCCTGCAGGATTTAAAAACAAAAACGTTTGTTGGTTTGGAAGGACAAATGTAATAGACAACTATGATATAGAGTTCTTAGAATATTTATTATATCTTATGCTAATATAGTATAAAGAATCGAAAATTAACAAAAAAAATCGTATAAAAGAATGACTCTTGCTCAAAATTTCGAGTTACAATCCAACAGAGAGTTAAATGATTTAGCTTAAACCGATATTTGAGAGGGAATCAAATCTTGCAAGTTCCAAATATCGTTGTTCAACCAAGGAAACTATTAGATGTATAATTGAATTGATTCAACGGTTTATGTTAAACCGGCTAATTGTAATTGGTTTAATGTCTTAGACCAAAACCCTCTCACTATATAAGAGGTTTCTATTGTAAAAAGAATCTCAAGATGAATAAAAATGTTTTCTCTTTTGATTCTCTGTAACAAACTTCTTTTGCTTCTTTTATTCGTCTAACATGGTATCAGAGCGGTGAATTCAACTTCACCATCAACGATCTTCGTTTCCGATCTTCGTTCTCTTCGTTCTTTGACCTTAGTTGATCGGATCTTCTCTCCCGATCGATTCTTTTCTTCAAATTTGAGCTCAAAATGGTTACTCTCCGTCGTACTTCGAAGCGATTAGCACGCGGTGCTAGTTCTTCAACTCCAGCTCGATCGAGGACTGTTCGACCTATTCCGGCGACATCCGCACCTATTCCGGTGGATCCTACACCTATTCCGGTGGTTTTTGGAGCTAATCCTGCTTCTTCTTCAAATCTAGTTCAACCTCAGGTTATTCCGCCTCTAATCTCTCAAGAAACCTTCGCTTTCGATGGAATCCAGTTTTCGCCTTATTTCTTGAATAATGGTGATAATCCAGGATCTTCAATTGTCTCTGAAATTCTTGATGGAACAAATTATAACACCTGGATCATGGCCATTACTAATGCTTTAGATGCTAAGAATAAACTAGTGTTTGTGGATGGTTCTCTTCCTAGACCATCAGAGACACACACGCACTATCGCATTTGGTCACGGTGTAATGCAATGGTGAAATCTTGGATTCTGAATTCTGTTACAAAGGAAATCTATAATAGCATTCTGAGATTCAAAGATGCTTCTGAGATTTGGCATGACTTAATGGTGCGTTTTCATATCACCAATCTGCCAAGATCTTATCAAATCACACAACAAATCTGGTCTCTTCATCAAGGTTCAATGAATCTATCCACATATTATACAAAGTTGAAGACATTGTGGGATGACCTTGATGGAGCAGATTGTGTTCAAACATGTCAGAATTGTGCTTGCTGCAAGACTATTTCAACACATTCGGAGCATACAAAGATCATAAAATTCTTGGCTGGTCTTAATGAGTCTTATTCAAGTGCTCGCAGTCAGATCATTATGAAGAAGAATGTGCCTACTCTTGCAGAAGTTTACAATTTACTTGATCAAGATCACAGTCAGAGAAGCATCAATCCTGTTCAAACTGCTTCAGCTTTTCATGTAGCTGCTCCTGAGATACCTGCAGCTTCTGTTCTCTCGATTAATGCAGCCTATAATGGTCAAAAGTCTACTCGACCTATTTGTTCTCACTGTGGTTATAATGGTCATACCAAAGACACTTGCTACAAGATTCATGGATATCCCATTGGTTTCAAACACAAAGGGAAACAATCCACTACTGGTGCAAGTAAGCCTGTTGTTGCACAAGTTGCTCTCACTGAGCCAAAAGTGAATAATAACATCAGCATTGGTCAGCCTTTTTCTAGTCAATCGCCTTCTCTTTCACAAGACCAGATTCAAGGTGTCATTGCCTATTTCAACTCACAATTATCAACACCACTCGATCAGACTATGATGCCATCTACTTCTGGTGGTCTTATCACCGCTTTACCTGGTATGGCTTTCTCATCCTCTACACTTCATTTTGTTGGGATTTTGAGAGCCACAGGTAACACATTATCATCTAAGTCTATGATCATCGATAGTGGAGCAACACATCATGTTTCACATGATAAATCTCTCTTTGTGAGTATGTCAGATACTTTCTCTGATAAGTCTGTGACTTTACCAACGGGTCCAGATATTAAAATTGCAGGCATTGGTACAATAAGATTGAATGAATGTCTGGTATTGAGCAATGTTCTATATATACCAGATTTTCGTCTCAATTTGCTCAGTGTTAGTCAACTAACTAAAGATCTGAGTTGTCGTGTGATATTTGATGAAGTATCTTGTATGATACAGGATCCTATCAAGGGCTTGACGATTGGGAATGGTGAGCAGATATCAAACCTATACGTCTTGGATAGAGATTCACTTGCAGCTTCTAATGATGAAAACATGTCCTATTCTGTCAATGTAGTAGCAGATTCTACCTTATGGCATAATAGATTAGGACATCCATCTGTTGCTAAGCTAGAATCTATTACCAATGTACTTGGAATCAAACAGAGTAATAATAATAAAGGTCTACCTTGTTCCATTTGTCCTCTTGCAAAGCAAAAGCATCTTCCATATATTTCTAACAACAATATATCTAAGAATGCTTTTGACTTGCTTCATATAGACTTATGGGGACCTTTCTCTGTTCCTACTGTGGAAGGATATAAACATTTTCTAACCATTGTAGATGATCACAGCAGAGTGACATGGGTTTATCTACTCAGAACCAAGTCAGAGGTTTTAAAAGTGTTTCCTGACTTTCTTAAAATGATTGAAACTCAATACAAGGCTGTTGTCAAAGGTGTCAGGTCTGATAATGCACCGGAGCTTCAGTTCACTGAGCTTTACAAGGCTAAGGGGATTCAGTCATACCACTCCTGTCCAGAGACTCCGGAGCAAAATTCGGTTGTTGAAAGAAAGCATCAACACATTTTAAATGTGGCAAGATCACTAATGTTTCAAGCAAACCTTCCATTGGAATATTGGGGAGATTGTGTTCTGACTTCAGTTTTCCTAATCAATCGTTTGCCAACACCTCTACTTCAGCATAAATCGCCATTTCAGGTATTGACATCTAAGAAGCCAGAGTATAAGGGTTAAAGAGTGTTTGGTTGCCTTTGCTACAGTTCTACTTCTTCCAAGAATCGGCATAAATTTCAGCCTCGAGCAAAAGCTTGCTTATTTCTTGGTTATCCTGCTGGATATAAAGGCTACAAACTCTTGGATCTGGACACACATACTATCCACATTTCCAGAAATGTTGTGTTCCATGAAGATATATTTCCCTTTGCTACTGGTATGTCTACACAACCTGATTTCTCCTCTATTTTTGACTCTGTTTTAGTTAATGGCCAGGCTTTGGATAGCACCAATTCTATAGAAGTAGGAGATTCTTCTAGAATTGAAGAAGATACTATCACTGCCAGTGCTACTAAAACAAATGATAGTCAGAATAAAGGAAAAGAGAAGAGAAAGTCTAAGTCACCAGCTTATCTACATGATTACTACTGTAATATGACTACAGCTGATATACCTCATCCATTGGCTGCTTACATGTCATATGAAAGATTAACTGATGATTATAAAGCCTATATTTGTGCAGTGACACAATTTGCGGAGCCTTCAAGTTTTCATCAGGCTAAGAAATTCGATGAATGGATTCTTGCCATGAATGAAGAGCTTCTAGCCCTGGAAAGTACTAACACATGGTCTATTTGTTCTTTGCCTCCGAATAAAAAGCCTATTGGATGTAAGTGGGTTTATAAAACAAAGCTCAATGCCGACGGAAGCTTAGAACGTTATAAGGCCAGACTCGTTGCTAAAGGCTATACACAACAGGAAGGTGTGGATTTTGTTGACACTTTTTCACCTGTTGCTAAGATGACTACAGTAAAAACTCTTCTAGCTGTTGCAGCTGCCAAGAAATGGAGCTTGCATCAATTAGACATTTCAAATGCCTTCTTGAATGGAGATCTTGATGAAGAGATCTACATGAATCTTCCTCCAGGATATACAGCAAAGGAAGGAGAGACTTTACCTCCAAATGCAGTTTGTAAGTTACACAAATCTCTTTATGGATTAAAACAGGCTTCAAGACAGTGGTTTTTAAAGTTTAGCTCTGTTCTTTTGAAGCTTGGTTTTCAGAAATCTCACACAGATCACACTTTATTTGTGAGAAATGTTAATGGGAAGTATGTTGCAGTCTTAGTCTACGTGGATGACATTATTATTGCTGCGAATGATGATGATACGGTTAGCACTCTGAAATTGGATTTGCAGAAAGCTTTTAAGCTCAGAGATCTTGGTACTCTGCAGTATTTCCTTGGCTTAGAAATAGCAAGGTCTGCTCAAGGGATTTCAGTTTGTCAAAGGAAGTATGTACTTGAGTTGTTGGAAGAAACCAAGCTACTTGCCTGCAAGCTGTCTACCATTCCTATGGATCCTAATGTGAAGCTTGTTCTTGATAGTGATGAACCTATCATTGATGATCCGCAACTATACAGACGTTTGGTAGGAAGGATGATGTACTTAACAATCACCAGACCTGACATTACTTATGCTGTTAATAGGTTGTGTCAATTCACCTCTGCCCCTAAGATGTCTCATTTAAAGGCTGCATATAAGGTGTTACACTACCTCAAGGGAAACATTGGTTTGGGTTTGTTTTACTCCTCAGAGTCTGATATGGTTTTGAAAGCTTTCACTGATGCGGATTGGGGCTCATGCAAAGACTCAAGGAGATCAACAACTGGTTATTGTATGTTTCTAGGGAACTCACTTATCTCTTGGAAATCAAAGAAACAGCCTACTGTTTCCATGTCTTCAGCTGAATCTGAATACAGAGCCATGGGTTTTGCTGTAAAAGAAGTTATTTGGTTGGTGAATCTTCTCCAGGAGTTGCAGGTGCCACAGTCAAGATCTGTTGCAATGTTCTGTGATTCTACTGCTGCCATTCATATTGCAAATAATGCAGTATTTCATGAAAGGACAAAGCATTTGGAGCTAGACTGTCACAAGGTACGAGAATGCGTCACTAGTGGCTTGATAAAAACACTTCATGTCACCACTGATCAGCAAATTGCAGATGTTTTCACTAAAGCCTTGTATCCATCACAGTTTCTTACTCTGGTTGGCAAGATGGCTTTGATTTCTATATACATGCCATCTTGAGGGAGGGTATTAGATGTATAATTGAATTGATTCAACGGTTTATGTTAAACCGGCTAATTGTAATTGGTTTAATGTCTTAGACCAAAACCCTCTCACTATATAAGAGGTTTCTATTGTAAAAAGAATCTCAAGATGAATAAAAATGTTTTCTCTTTTGATTCTCTGTAACAAACTTCTTTTGCTTCTTTTATTCGTCTAACAGAAACAAGGGTTATCCATTTTTATTAGAAGAATGTGTTAACATCTATGGAAAAAGAGTATCGTTTGTGGATTTTTTAATAAATTATTGTTTGCAAAAAGTTATTTGATCTTGTTATTTAGATTTTTTTTATCATAGACGATAATGGAATTCTCATACGTTGATAGTTCTATCATCTCTCATCGATGTTAGACGCGATTATTCAATGTGTTCAAACTTTAGAGATATCATTTACTTAAATCAATACTCATACAAAACGTTAGAAGTTATCTAAATCAAGCACAAACAAGAGTCGATGCTTTTCAAAAGTATTTTTTTTCTTTTGATAGTTATGCTTTTTTGAAAGAGTGTATGACATTGGTAATAATTAACAAAGCAAATCGCTAAAGTGATATGTAAATTACTGAAGTGGTTATTTGAGAGATGTGTTGCGGAAATGTTACTTTTCGTGTAAATTACGAGTTAGAATTTCAAAATTACGTGATGGATAACAAAGGAGACAATGAAGTTGACTCATCAACAATCAAAATGCTTTTAAATCGGCAAATATGTAAATAAGGGACCCATTCTTTGTTCCCCATCTCCTTTGCACACTTTCATCAACATGTTTCTTACTTCTTCAAAACATTTTCCCCTCTCGTGTTTCCCCCACTTTCTACAATCTAATCCTCTCTCTCTCATCTTTCTTTCTAAAACCACCAAAAACATAAATTATTTTCTACCATTACACGATCTATGGTTAGTAACTTTCTTTGCAATTTTTGATTTTAGATTATAAATTTATTATATAGATGTATATACATTTGCAGACTTTCACCAATGTTTCAATGACTTAAAAGAGACCAAAATTTATATGTTAGCACCGGTATGAAATTGTGGCTCTTCAGGTTATATCCGGTTTTATCCCAAATACAACTATGGGTCTCGGTTTAGAAGGGCTTATTATGCAGTTGGATTGAAATGTTGAAGAATGGGCTTCAAAAGTTGTTGAAGTAGGCCCAAGTTGATTATGGCGGCCCAAGTGACCGTTGGCGTCAAAGAATCAGAGACCAAGTGCTTTGCTTTTATATTTTTGTTTTGTTTTGTGACTGTTTCTCTTGAGAGGAGGTATTCTGTTCATTCTTGTTGGCTTGTTGCATGGTGTTCATCTCTGAGGGTTCTGAAAGGGACTGGTTCAACTGGAATATGTGTTAAAGGAAACACAAGAACATGAGTCAAGAGTGGAATCAACTCGTGCATATTTTGAAGTGGAAAATTTTGATAGAAAAGGAAACTTTGTTCTCTGGAAACACAATGTTTTGTGTCAACTAGAGATACTAGGACTTGGCTTAGTTATAGAAGAAGACTTAACATAAACACAATATTACATCCATTTTTCTAAAAAAGAAAGAAGGGAGAATAGTATTACATCCCTTTTTAGTTTCATGATTTTTGTTCATTATTCATTTATTTATTTATTTGTTTTAATAAAGTTGGTGCATTATTTTTGATTTGGGTTATTCGGTTTTTTAATATTTGTTTCTAGTGGCGGTGGTTTGGTAGTGTTTGACACATCTAATTTGTGTTAAATTTTAACATATGAAATCAATAATATGTGTTACAATTCACAACGTATGAAACACATCCCAACCTTAACGCAAATAAAATAATAATCTAGAGCCATCCTTTAACTTTGTTCCACTTTTGTAAGAAAGAAATCTACCAGACAAGATTATGTCAATAAATACAACATTTTAAAATATATATTGCATCCTACTCATCATCCCATCACATTATTCTTTTCGTTTTCGGTCAGATTTGTTCACAATGTAAAGAGTCCAAATTGATATATATTAGAATAGTCCAAGTATTAGAGCCAATCGTTGTTTCCACTACTTTCCCCCAAACTTCATCCTTTCTATGTACCAAACTTTTTCTCTTTATATTACCTCTCCAAGGTTTGCTCATTGGTTCAATCTTCCTTCATAAGAAACAATGATACGATTTCAAGAATCCGAAGAAGAGCCTGATTTTTCTCAAGAAGATCATCTAACATCTTCTTGTCAACCACTTCATCAATGTATTGCCACTCTTGTATGTCACACAGCATCCTACATTTCATCTCTAACCCTTGCAGGAAAGAGACTTTACACAGGCTCCAACGACGGAGTTGTTAGATTATGGAATGCAAACACGTTGGAAACATTAGCGGAAGCATCAAGCAACGGCGATGTAATAACAGGAGAGAGAGGAGGCGGAGGAGCAGTGAAATCTTTGGTAATACTGGCTGATAAACTATTCACAGCACACCAAGATCATAAGATACGTGTGTGGAAGATAAACGACGTCGTTGAAGAAGACGTGGGTGGTAAAAGGTACATGCATGTAGCGACGATGCCAACTATTAGCGATCGTTTTGCAAAGTGTTTGATGCCAAAGGACCAAGTTGAAATAAGGAGGCATAAGAAAGCTTCATGGGTTCACCATGTAGACGCGGTTTCGGGTTTAGCCTTATCAAGAGATGGAACGCTACTCTACTCTGTCTCATGGGACAGGACGCTTAAAATCTGGCGTACTTCCGATTTTAAATGCCTAGAGTCATTCACAAACGCCCATGATGATGCAATCAATGCGGTTGCATTATCCGAAAACGGAGATATATACACAGGATCTTCTGACCAGAGAATCAAAGTATGGAGGAAAAACATCAATGAAGAGAATGAGAAGAAGAAGAAGAAGAAGAAACATTCTTTGGTTGCAATATTGTCGGAACATAATTCGGGTATCAACGCACTGGCATTGAGCGGTAATAACGGCACTCTTTTGCATTCGGGTGGATCTGACGGATCAATATTGGTGTGGGAAAGAGAAGAAGGTGGAGACATTGTACTTGTTGGAATGCTACGAGGTCACACAGAGTCTGTTCTATGCCTTGCGGTTGTGTCGGACATACTTTGTAGTGGCTCAGCAGATAAGACAGTGAGGCTGTGGAAATGTTCAGGGACGGATTATTCGTGCTTGGCTATGTTGGAGGGACATATAGGACCGGTTAAGTGCTTGACCGGGGCAATTCGTCATTCCGGTAAACCATCTGAGGCTTCTTATCATATTTATAGTGGAGGACTTGACTCTCAAGTTAAGGTTTGGCAGATTTTGGTGCCGACCTAATAAAAGAGTTACTTTAATCATTTAATTTGGATTGTTTCGTTTCCTATATTGATGAGTTTATGGGTTTTTGTATGAGTTCATCTTTTGGGATAATATGTGAAGGAGTGTATTATGTGTTATGTACTATGTTAGTTGGATAGAAGAAGACGGCTTCTATCACATTATAATATTGATTTGACAGCGATTCCCGTTTTTGGGTCTAATTCGGACAATACATTTGCGGACAATTTGGTCTCAACACAATCTTTTAAAACCAAGTAGGTAACATCTTTGTTAAAGAAATATATTATATTGGAGCAAATAGCATATAAAATATACGCAAAGGAAGGCAAGTAGATTGTCTAATCTTTGTATTATTTGTATCAAAAGTATTTTAAAGAATAATTAAGGGAAAAAGGCATCTCTTCATGGAATTTGCTTTAGGCAAAAGTAGAGTTTATAAATAAAAAAAATCTGTTAATTGTTATTCATTCCTTCTGGATCATGCACCCATATGAGGCTAAAAAGTAGAAAATTCAAGCTTTTTCATTTGGTTAGGTTAATAAATTATTACCCACATTGGAACTTGCGTAATAATTGTAAAATACATGATCATACACAATTATGTAGGCAAATTTAGCAAAAATATAAAAACATAAATGCATGCAAAAAGACCAAAATAACGAGCCTAAGTATCGTGATCTCTATTCTCTGACATTAGATACGGGTAAGAAACTAGATTTTGTATCGGATACCATAATCTCAATACCTGACCATATCCACTAAGATGACAAAAAGGTCTATGAAACACACGATAGACAATTGGAGGACACAAGAGCAGGAAAGGAATAAGACGAAGCAGAAAAAAAGGTATATAGATTGTGGGAAAAAAAGGAATAATTTTCTGGCAGCACTAAAATTTTCCAATGCCTTAAATTCAGAACAAAATGTATTACTACGTCTACATGCCAACGACAATTATATAGGATAACAAGAGAATTATAGAGAACCAAACTTTTACCTATTGGCTGAAATAATAAATCAAAGTTAGTAGCATGTTGATCCTAAGCTTTAGTGCATACTTTTAGCTTTATGGGTAGTTATGTTACATAGGTCATGGAATTGTAAGTTGAATGGCAATTTTGAGGAAAATAGCATTTTTTTTATACACCTCAACAAAAAATATTTTCGATTCATACATTATGTATACTACTATGCTAATTCATACCTCAACAAAATATTAATTTAAAAATGCTATCTAAATTTCTGAATTCGTGCAAAATTATACATATGTTGCCTTTTTGACATCGCAAAAATCTCTCATCTTTTTGTTTGGAATACGTTCAAAGTAATATTTTAGATTTATGTTCTTTTTTTTTTTTCTATTCGATTTTATTATTTATCTAAATCATCTCTTCCTCCTATTTCCATAATAGGAGAAAGGCGAAATGTATCCTACAAATCTTTCTAAATTTAAGTATTTTGAATTTTACAACGAAATCAAGAAGAAAAAAAGAATTTTTTATGTTGACTTGGAATTTGAGGTTCTACAATAGATTTATCAAGCCAATTAAAGATTGGTCCATCAATGCTTTCGCTAATTTTAAATTTTTTAATGATCACATGCGAAAAACATTGCAAGTCACATATATGAGATCATGTCTTTTTCATTATAAAAACAGTTGAAGTGGAACGAAACGTGAACTTGAAACTTGTCAATACAAACCATACCAATATGAGAATGTCCAAGGTGACTAAGTATTGGTCTAAGCTTATAAAGACTGAAAAGTTCATATAAAGGTGCGTATATGTGGTTGCCAGTACGAACCGTACCAATGAACTTGAAAATGTTTGTCTCAAAAACTCAGATGTTGATCGGGGGTACAAGAAAATATTGTTTAGACCATGATGTTCCGTCCTCGACAATTTTGATAATAATATCACTAGTTTTGTCATGGACAATGGTAATTTTACCTTGATTGTCACCAATCCATCACAAGAACGATATAAAAACTTTTCATTATAAAAAAATTTCTTTTGTTGTCAACTTTCCAAGACCTATTTATAACTATACAAGAAAAAACTTTCAGTATATAAAATAAACCCAATGCATAATAAAATAAACTAGCATAATAAATGAGCATCTACATTCTCTCATATTTCACACATTTTCTGAATTATCTGATAATACATCCAAAAATCAAACAATGGCAACAAACGCATGCAAAATCCTCTGGATCCTTCTCATTTGTGCATACGCCGTTCAAAGTATATTTTATTATATTAAAATAAACATGATCGCAACACGTTTTATATCAATATAAAAGATTTTGATACGAAAATAAATTAGATATGATAAACAAATTTTCCAATTAGGAAAAAGAACAATCAATTATAAACAAATCAATCTAATTCAAATTATAATACATAATACTATAATAACCAATTCACCAAGAACATCTTATTATATAAGATTGCATTTAGAGTCTGTCTTCTTTCTTCATTCTAATTGTCCCTATTTATGTTGATGTGTAAAGGATGTTGTGCCGACTATGATTTGGGCCCTTGTTGATGTAAACCCGTCTGTTCAATGGTCTGCACGCACATCATTGTGTAACATTGTGCAGGTAATCCTCGATATCATGTTATTTGGCTACATCTCTACATCTTTTCCTGGTTTACAGGTTATGCGGGACGATTTGGTTGTCGTCTACGGTGAGTGAGTAAACACTTCGTTAGTAGTGACATTGGTGATAACTAATTTTATTGCTGACTTGTATTTCATTGTTGCACGGGGACACTATTAATGAAAGTGTTGTCACCCGAATAATTGTTTTGTGCTGTCAATGACTAAAGCTTTGTATTATTGCACCTTTTAGCTGTTTGTATACAGTCTGTTTTCTTTCTTCATCAACATGATTGCGACATATGTGTACTTTTCTCTAGTAACTCAATATTTTCCTTTAAACCGTTAAGTACTTTTTTAATATATACAATACCAAATGTGTCTTTTGATTCTCATATAGTTGCCATAACAAACTGGAACTAGCAAACAAAACAAAGCTGTGTGGTTATACTTATGTGTTATACACGGAAATAAGCAATTTAGTATGATGCGGTTTACCAACTCATAGAGAAAAAAAAAAACGATGCATGTATTTAATACTTATTGTTGTAATATACGTATAAAAAAAAATTAATACGATTTGTTGTTCGTTTAGTTCTACAAAGACAATTTTTTTTCATTTTCTATTGATATTTTAAAGATTTTAATAAAGGAGTTTTAGTGTCACAAAAGAAAATTGAAATTTTGAATAACTGAATAAGATGAAAATAAAAAAAAAGCGATTTTATTTTTTTCTTTTTTGAAATGTAAAATCGATTAATCAAAAGAAACCTTTACATAAATGTTTTATGGACAAGGACAATTAGAAAGAAAAAAAAAAAAAAAACAGAGCTAAACTAGAGAACAAGACAAATGTAGGAAGCTATCTGTTTAGTCTCGACCGGATCCATTCTTGTAGCAGTCCACTTAACTTCTTGGATTTGTGATAGCTCAGCGACGTGATACGGTTTTGAATTGATTTCTCGATGGTTATGGCAAAGTGGAGATGCGTATGATAGTGCTTATGTTTCCTCTCATTCCGTTTGCGCCATAAGTAGTATATTGTCGTTCGCGCCATAAAAACGAGTTTTTATTGACAAAAAGCAAATTATTACAATGAAATGAGCATAATAATTTAGTTAATGATAGGATTTACAAAGATTTTTATTGGCATGTGATATAAATATCATCGAATTAATATATATATATATATATATATATATATATATATATATCACATGCCAATATATATATATATATATATATATATATATATATGTATATGAATAAGATAATCTATTTGGTCGTGGATTTAAACTAATATTTATTGGGGTTTTTCAAAACAATGTTATCAACATTACAACATACGACTTATTTACAGAGTCTCGATTTTATGTATACTTTCTTTCACGACCAAAAAGAAGCAAAGAACATTCTTCTTCCTCAACATTGATTCTCCCAAAGTTTTCTTGTTCAAAACTCGAATCAGCTGACTCCTCTGTCCTGGAACCAACGCTGGAGTCTGGAGAAGAGGGCGAAGTCATGAAACATCCTGGTAGCGGAGCGATACCATCCTATTGCGAACTGTTTTCTCGATAATGCGGATTTGGTGAGTCGTCAGGTGATGGATATGCTTGATACATCGTCATCTGGAAAGCAAGAGGGAAGTGAGCTTCAAAAGTGTGAGGCGCTGAGGAGGGTCCGGGTGAGACACGAGTAGATCCTTTCTATGTTTCTATGCACCCATTTTTTTTCTCTTCACATTAAACTCTACAAACTTTGGTCATTGGTTTAATTCAAATTTCATTGATAAGCAACAATGATACAATGGCACGAAACCCAAGAAGAACAATCGCATTGTTCTCTTGTAGATCATCAAAAATCTACTTCCCGGCACTATATCGGCACTCTTGTTTTTTTTTCCAAAACTCACCACTCTTGTTGGTCACACATCCTCCTACATTTCATCTCTAACTCTTGCAGGATATGGACTTTACACAGGCTCCAACGACAGAGTTGTCATATTGTGGACTGCAAGCACGTTAGAAACACTAGCAGAAGTATCAAGCTGTGGTGACATAATAAAAGGAGAAAGAGGAGGAGCAGAAGCAGTGAAGTCTTTGGTAATCTAGGCTGATAAGCTCTTCCCAGCACCAAGATCAAAAGATACATGTGTAGAAGATAACTACGTCGTTGAAGAAGAAGCGGGTGGTAAAAAGTACATGCATTTAGCTATGATGCCAAAGATTAGTGACCGTTTAGCAAAGTCATTGATGCCTATAAACCAAGTCGAAACAAGGAGGCACAAAAAAGCTTCATGGGTTCACCATGTAGAAGCGGTTTCAGGTTTAGCCTTATCAAGAGATGGAACACTCCTCTATTCTGAATCATGGGACCGGACGCTCAAACTCAAAATATGGCAAACCACCAATTTTAAATGCCTAGAGTCCATCACAAACTCCCACGATGATGTAATCAATGCGGTTGAAGTATCCGAGAATTGATAAGTATACATGGGATCTTCTGACCAGAGAATCAAAGTATGGAGGAAAAAAGTCAATGAGGACTTGTGACTAGATGTAAGGTTACCTATAACTTGCATTATGAAGTTGTACTCAATATTCTCCTTAATATGTCCAAAATAAAAGGATGTTATCAACAGATGGCATCATCGTAATATGAAAAGAATCAATACTAATTATAGAAAAGATTCAAAGTGAACTCCAAGAGAAGTGATATAAATATTCTTTTCAATCTTTTACAAATCAAGGTTACAGGAAAGTGTTTGGACAAAATTTACAACGGTAATTTAGAAGGAGTACCTGCTTCACGTGGATATTTTTGTGGGGTGGAATGATCTTTACGACAAACAACCGTTGTCCGCTGTCCGTATGGGCTATGTGAATCCACTGCATCGTATTGTGACAAAACTAAATCAAAACAAGTATATTTGCAGATTTGGTTATTGAAAAGCATAAACGAGAAATAAATCCGTTTATCCATAGTTGCGTAGTAGGTTTCCTAGTGGTACCAAAATTTTAGCACAACTCATTTCCACTAATTCAGCCCAAAGTCACTTCTATTCACCCCGAATTTCTTAGGCTAATATTATGAATAAAAGTTTATGATATTTTGGCATATGAAACAAAACATTTTCCAACTTAGCAAGAGATGTATCAGGCATAACCAAGATAACAAGGGTTATCCTCTTCTGTGGCATTGTTATAACGTTCGCTTTCAATAAAGGTCAAAAACATATTTAGTCCCTGCTATGGTATAACGAGAGACATGTAAGTGTCTTCAGAAAAACTTGTGAACATATATATAAAGGCCAAACGCAAACACACCTGGACTGATTTGTAAGATTGAACCACCCAACATGCGAACAGCATTTTCTGCATTTTGAACTTCCTCCTGTTTTTGACAAATTCATGAAACATAAAGGTTATAAAGAACGGAAGCCAGAATCCAGAAATTTGTATACACGCATTACATGAAGTAGCAAGAAACAAATCTCCAAACAAAAAACTTAATGTTCACTAACATCCTAAATTCTTCATAAACATAAATCAAAAACAAACTGCCACAAATGAGAACTCTTACCTTAGGGTCATGACCCTTAGCAGCTACAAACAATCCACCAATCCGAACCAGAGGAAGACAATATTCAACTGAAAATTCATAACAAACAACTCAGATCCACTTTGACTACTAATAAGCAATTTTGTTTCTAGTACTTGAAACTTGTAAATAATACCTAAGACTCTCATCTCCGCGACAGCTCTTGCAATAGCCACATCAAACTTCTCTCTGTACATAACATCGTGCCCACAACTCTGTTCTATAACAAAAGTAGGACAATATAAATTAGAATCAACTTACTGGCTCTTATGTCACAAAAGAATTACACAAACAGGAGCACAGTTAATGGGTGAGATTTTTATAACATAGTCCAGGATTAGGAAAAGTATTTTTCTCAATCATGAATCATAGTTTCCAACAGAAACTCTACACAAAGAGAGTAGCTCGAAAAGATAACATTCATCAATAGACCAACTTCTAAAATGGTTTAATTTTAAAGTCTAATCCATAGCTCAGCTGTTTCAAGAGGTTGTTAGCTTGAAACAAAAAAAAAAGTCATTCCAGAATGTCAGAAACTGCATCTAGATTGAGTTACCAAAGACAGTAGAGAAACCAGGAGAAGCCAACTAAATAAGTGAACCTACTAAATTATGTTGCAGAGACGCATCACTAAAATAAAAAAAAAGGGTTAAAACTATACCTCTGCTCTGCCCCTAACGATTTTAACATTTGTAAGCCCGGTAACATTCACAACGTGCTCCAAGAAAATACAACGCTTATTTATAGACTCCAGTAGAGTAACTCTCCAATCTGAATACAAGAACTTGACTTTTTTAGTAATCTGGAATACCATAACAAGCTTAATCTGACAAATTTGCATAATCGTATATGAAGCTAAAGAAAACCTGGACATGCAATGGCTAGAACCAACCCAGGAAGACCTGCCCCGCTTCCAACATCAACTAAATTGATGTGATCAAACAAATCATTGGAATGCAAGTTGTAACAAGCCTTTAGAGGAGGCAATATCGCAAGAGAATCTTCGATATGCCTCTCCATTACTTCATCAGCTTCTTTAGTTGCTGTAAGATTCATTTTCTGCACATTCACAAGGCCAATTCAAACTCACACAGCACTCACAAACAAAAACATACTTTAAACCCAATTGTAACAGAGACAACACCAGTGATTTCAATTGAGTAACATCACTTTGAGGTAGGAATATAAAGCAGACCAAACTATAAGATGTAAAAGTGAAGTAAGCCAGCAAAAATAAGATTGAGTTTTTTTCATTGTGCAGGTAAAAGCATTCGACTTATCATGCTTTGACTAAGATAGGGACTTATAACAAACACTTGGTGGGCAATACACTTAAACCTAAAATTGGCTTCTAAAGCTTTCAATTTGTTTAGAAATTCACGAATCTTTTCAAACAAGTAACGCTCAAGAATCAATCCTAAGAAGACCCAACAAGTTAATTCAGCAAAAGGGTCGAGAGAGAAAGACCTGGTTCCATTGGAGAAGTGTATCGACATAGAGATGGATTTGGTCCTGTTGGCTGGAACTGAGACTTTTGAAACATGAAGCTGTAGTGCTTACGGCGACATTAGTGAGGGCTTTGGACTGAAACCTCCTCCGGAGAAATGTGTACGATTTAGTGCATGGAAGGTGTTTGATTAAATGCCCCAGAGAGAGAACATGTGAGACGCTGTGCATTTTTTAGTGTTTTCGACAAATGTTTCAAACTTATCAATCGATCTCATATCCAATTGATAATGATTTGAACAAATATATGAGATAAAATTCTTAAAAGTATACGAATTATATTAAAATTTTCTTTTCACATACATTTTTTTCATTTCTTTTGTGACTAGAAATAAATCTACAATGTTTAATTTCATATTCAAACAAATATTTCAGTAACATTAGTAAAAAACCTACAGTTTCAAAATTTGCTGAAAATATTTATGTGTATAAATGTATCATCAGGATGATTTGGCTAATGTAATGGAGCTTATGTATCATATTTATACAAATTCTCACACTCACATAAAGAAAATTTGTAAGTCCAAACTGGTTTTGGTGTTTTGTAACAATTCAAAGAGTATGAAGAAAATTCATATCTTGCAGTCCTTGCTTTCACCACATGTCTCTACCTGCAAACACAATTATATCGTTGATCGGTTTTTCCGAGTAAAGATTATGACAGAAAATTGATTTACTTTGTCACTTACCTTATCTTTCTTTCTTGCTTCAAGAATAGCTTCTAAAGATGGCCTCCCTAATCAACAAAGATATCGAGTTTTTGAGACGCACAGATAATCAAGTAAGCTTGACAAACATTTTTCAGGTCATTTTATATACCTGTGACTTGAAGTCGATATTTAGCCCATACATCATACACAACATCTGCTAACTTCCCTATCTGCAAGTAATCGTGCGTGTTATCCGTGAACGCATAACTAAACAAAATGGCAAGAGAAAGATTCTCTTGGATTCAAGAGAGGCTTACTGGTTCAAATTTGGTGATAGTGTAAACCCAACCAAGTCCAACTTCTTCATACAATCTCCTAAATGCCTGAAAACGTTACACCAAAACTATAAATATGAAATGGTTCGTATAAAACAATGATGCTAAAAAGCTTACCTCCACACCTGTTACGACGTTGCCATCAGATTGAATAGCATGAATCTGCCCCATTACCTAATAAAGATCTCGATCAAATACGAAAGCTCGAACATCAAACAGAGAATGAAACAATTGAACAAGATTAAAAAGACAACAAATTTACTGTTTTGTAATCAAGCCCTTGATTATCTTCCGGAGAATAATCATTTGAACTTATGTCAACGAACTTTATAGTTCCATGTTTTTCATTCCTTTCCATAAGCATATTAACCTTCATTCACCAATAACAAGACAAAAATTCAGTACCAGAAACTCTTTATGAACAAGCATAAACAAAGGAACATAAGTAAATTATAGACCTCACGCATACAGAGAGGGCAATCTCCATCATAAAGCATTTTGATTTTCCAATTTTGTGGTTTTGGTTCATCTCTGTTCTTCAATGGTGTAATAACAGGATCAGTACTTGTTCCTTGAATCGCTCTAACTTGATATTTAAACCCTACAATTATGAATTTTGACACAAATTCTATGTTACATATTATCTATCTTAGAACAATATTGTAATGAATTTTGTTGTACCGGTTGGGATGATTCTGTGATTGAAATTGGGATTGAAATGGTTTGATAATGATCGAAGAGAAGGGTTTCTTCGGTGCTTCCATATTGTGGATGCAGCAGCAGCAGCTCCTCTCGTTGCCATTTCTCTTTTTTTTTTTTTTTTTGGTTCTGTTCCAATTTTTCAAAAGCTTCTTTGATGGAATTTCGATTTTTGGTGTTTAAAATCGAAGGGGTTAAATTTATGGTGCAGAGCCGTGCACGTGGCATTATTGTCTCCTTCAATGTTTTTGTATGCAGTTTTGAGAATGGGAACATCGAGCGTGTCCGTGTGTTAGGTCGGTCGCTCATGAGGAATATGAGAGACCAAATGGATATTACAGATTTTAATTTAATTTAGTTTTAGTTTTAATTTTATCAAAATTAGAGGCTTTTTAATCACTATTTGAGATATTTGTATTGTTAAAATTATTTACTTTTCGAAAATAGTATTGTCAAAATTTACAAGCGAGATAGTAGGATTTTATTGATGGAGTTCGTAAGAAAATAAAAGTGGTTTATAACATTGGTTACTCACTTAACATTGGTTTAGTTGGAAAACCTATCTAGGACAAAAGCAGAAAGAGAATAGTTTTAGAGTGATAAATAAATCTAATTCACCAATTTTAGGTAAATAGTTTTGGAGATCAGGAATACCGAAATTTTTTGCACAAGTGTTAAAGATCGAAGCCGAGTGAGGAAAAAAATTATTCACTTTTTAAGGGTGGAAGAATTTGATATCATCTATGATTTCATTTAAAACTAGGTAAAAACTCGTGCCATGTATTAATAAATTTTATAATCAAACGACTTAAAAAAAAAAACAAATTCAATGTTTTTATATTAAATTTTGAGATGGCAAAAATAAAATATTTTAGATTAAAATAATGCTATATAAACACCATGCAAATGACACAACTTTTTAGTTTACAGATTAAAGTACTTTTTAAAACTAAATCATAAATAATAACTAAAAAATGTAGTTATAAGACCTCTCAAATTTAAATTTATAGTGTGAGTTACTTTAAAATATGTTTATTAAATTATTTGTAATTAAATGCTATTGATCATGTATTTCATTTCAAGGAGCAACAGTTTTTAGTTTTTGTTTTGTGAAAAGTACATAATTGAAAGATGGGTATCTACACTATCTGACCATAAAAGACTTTATAATTAAGTTTCTATCTATGCTATTTTTTTAATTGAATGGACAAGAGAGAGAATGTTGTTTTGACATTTTTACCCTTTTTTATACATCTAATTTTTTTTTTTTTTTTCATCACATCTAATTGTTTCTCTTCTTCTTCATCTTCCATGAATTTTCTTCGACATTGTCTATGGTGGGTTTTCCGACGTTATTTCCGATCACCGTCTCTCCTCCAAATCCTTCTCTTTCTTCATCGTCATCTCCATTTCTTCACAAACAAATTCTATATCTAACTTTGTATTTGACTCGTCACTTCCATCGCTTTTATACACAACACACAATCAATCAATCATCACCAAATAATTCACAAAAACAAAGAGCTTGGAACAGAGATACAAAGGTAAAGAGAGAAAAAGAAATAATTAGTTTACATGATTTTAGAATGGATTAAACTTTTCAATTGAAGAATTTGGGGATGTAAATTATGTTTTTGTAATTTAGAGAAAGATCGAAGGGGAGAAAGAGGTGGGAAAAGGAGAAGAAGAGAAGGTGAGAAGGTGAAATTGGGATTAGAGTTGCAGGTAACAATGGAGGAGGAAGAAGATTTGAGAGACGTGAAGAGAGAGGAGAATATTTGAGAAGAGAAGATTTTTTTTTTCCTGATAACACAAAAGTTAACCCTGATAAATAAATTATCATGATAAATAAATATACTAATGTGTAAATTAGCGGTAATAAATAAATTATTAAAATAAATAAACAAGCTAATATATAAGTTAGTTGATATATATCATATAATAAATCATTTAACACAATAAATATAAGTTTATCATATAACTTGTAAATTTATCGTGATACAATATGATTTATATTGCTTGTAAACCAGGTTAATATATAAGTTAGCTGATATCAATCGGATAATAAATGATTTAACACGATAAATATGTGTTTATCACATAACTTATATATTTATCGCGATACAATTTTAGTTATACTGTTAGATAATCTCAAATCATTGTTTCTTTATTGCTTCCGGTGATGAATAGTGTTTTCGACGATATGTGAACAGTGTTTACCGTTGTTGTTAGATATAAACTTGTTATCTCGTTATTATTTTTGTTAGCGCGCACATATAATAAAGGGTAATTTTGGAATTAATTGAGTCAGAAGAGAGAGAACTAATAAAAAAAATAATCATAGTTAGTTTTTGGGTTTTTCAATCGTCTATGTATTTTAATTAATATAGCCCTTGAAAGATTGATTATATTGCTTATTCTTCGGTCAGTTTTGTCCATATGAAAACCATGGAGCAAGAAGGGTCCGTGATAGTCACCCCTAATCGACACCAGTCACAATGTCTAATGTGGTATTGCAGGCGAACCTCACCAACCTAAATAGTATATTTTCATCATGAAACAATAATATGTTTGGAAGGCTAGAAACAAAAAATGTTTTCAATTATCTTGATCAAATGCCAACAGCATTTTTAGTTAGTAGAGTGTGAAGCAATGGGTTAGTGATGGATTTAAGACATTGTCAATTTGCAACGATATGATATGTTATCTTCAAAATCGGTCGTATATAAGCAAGGGATTAGCGACAAACTTTTTCCGCCGTTCAATGCCTCTTTCCTTGTACTTTTTTTTTTTCCTTTCTCTTTTAATTTATAGTAGATGATTTAATATACATAGGATCAATTATCTAACAAATGATCAGCTCAAGCACGCTTCGATGCTTTCGGTTACGTATGTAACGCCAACTTTTGATAATTTCTGTATTATTCTACTCGAAGAACTCTTGAGTCTTCAGTCAAAAAACTGAATGATTGTTTTCAAATTTTTTCACTTTAATATCACAAACTCCAAAGGACCAGCTTTTGTCATTAGCCACTAACATGCCTTCCTATTTTCCAAACTAGATCCTTAAACTCCGAAGCTTCTCTTTAATGTTCCCCAAAGTTTTAGAATTTGCTCAGCTAGACCCTCCTTCTGAAATGCTTTGTAAAGAGGGCTGCCATGATCTTGAGATTCTTGACCTTTCTTTCTCTTGCTTCTTCATTTGCAGCTATAGACATTTTTTACCCAAGTTAAAACCAATTATCACTACTTAGTCGTTTGCTAAACTATAATTTAACATGTTAATCTTTGTAGTCACAAATTACCTGATCTTCATTGTCAAGCTTAGTAGAGTTAATTGCTTTCACCATCTCTAGCTTATCTTCCGACCATTTACTTTCTTTCTTCAACTTCGAACATTTTTTCGCCATTAAACCCTTCATTACCTCTGAATTTCACTCCAAATAGTTTCAAAATTTGTAGATTAGAATCCCATATGTATATAAATATAACTTTTATGAGAATGTTTCTTTTAATATAAGTATAAGTACGTTTTAAGTAAATTTTCTAAGCGCCTAGCTACATATAGTTTGAGAAAATCGAAAGCTAAAAAGGCCAAAATAGCTCATCTATTTCCTAGGGCTGCAACTTAGAAGATAGTAACATATTTTATATCAAACAAACTAAAAAAATATAGTTCAAATTCAATTACGAGATATGTAAATGGATGCAACATTATAGAGTTACGTTGGAGTAAATTTAAGCATGTTACTCGAATATATACCTTTAGTGGTAATGAGTCTATAGACGTGGCCGAGAACAAGCGTATCCGTTGGACGAAGGAGCTTGATCCTTGTGAGCCTAAGAGGGCCTCCATGACTGGAAGAGGTGGCCGAGAGAGCAGTGGTGGAGATAAGAAGAGAAACACAGTGACCAGGATTCATCTTCATCACATAACTAGCAGAAACTGGACAACTTAACTTTTCTTCTTTCCCATTTGGGTGTTGTATCACTACTCTCGCTGTATCCACTGCTTGACAGTTTCCCATCTTCTCCTTGATTTGTATAATTGAACGTAGAGAAGGCAAAAATGGGTTTTTATTTTGAAGTGAAAGAATTAATAGAGATTTGGAAAGATTGGAAAGAAGAAAGTGTAACCGAAGCAAAACACAAGAAGAGCGTGAAAGAAAGGAACAGTTTTAAATGTGTTTGACTCGACCAACGAGAGAGAATGAGTGCGGTCTTTGTCTTTGACGGTGGAGTCAAAATAATTACTGACACCGCAGGCCAAATGAGTATTCCGGTTTACGACAATCACTCCCAATATTCTTTTGCAATGATTTATGCAAATTTACGTTCATAACCCTATATATTTCTACATATTTATAAGTTCATTTTATATTCTCAAACAAAAAAAAATCCTAAGCTTTTATAGTTTTTTTTTGTCAACTGAAATTATATATATGATGTTTTGAAAGATACAAAAGCTAACATGACCATAAACAACAAGAGAAAGTGAGCACCACAACTCCACTTTCGACAGACAAACCACAAAGCCATTAGCAACTAAGCAAAGGCCTTTACAAAAGAATGAGCTCCAAAAAACTGAGCCAAATCACCCAAAAACTTTAATTCAATCAGAGGCAAACGCCCTTTCCTCCGCGAAGACACCCTCCAGCCAAGAAGGAAAGCCAACCGCAACATACGATTGAAGCCTACAAGAAAACACGCGTTTTGCGATGGAAGAATTTATAGCTATTCCGTCGCAAATCGACAATTGCAAGGGATTTGCGATGACAGTCAATTTGTCGCTATACGCGTCTCGCAAAGTGGGACCCGTAGCACATCCGTCGCAACTTTTGCGATTAAAATATTCCCTCGCAAAAGGCACGAAAATTGCGACGAACAATTACTCTTGCAAACAACTTGCAAATTATGACGTAGTATATCCCTCGCAAATATTACGAGGCTTTTGCGATGAACATACGTGAACAATAACATTTTCTGGGTGGACTTTTGAACTTGTGTCCCTCGCAATCTAGTAGCAATTTTGCGACGAACTTGCTAGGCTCCATTGCAATTCCGTAGCAGTTGTTTGCTATGAATTTGCAAGAATTATTACCACTGTTTCGTTTTCAAATAATTCATTTCAATTTTTTTTGCATTTGAAATTTTTCTGAAAAATAAAACCTGAAATGCAAAATTAAACAAGTCTTCATCATATAAAACCTGAACTGAAATGAGTTGATTACACAAAAAGCATTGTCTTAAAACATTAGAAACTTAGGACTAAAAGTTTCTACAACTAAAAGGATTTGGATAGAGAGGATAAGGTCGCAGCTGCGGTACCGTTACCGGTGTTGTCTCCCGTCACATGTGTAGTCTCGGTGGTGGTCACTGGATCTGCTTGGTTGCTGCTGGGTTGGTGCTCGGCTCGAAACAAAGCAGCAAATGCAGGATCCTTCTCGGCAAGGTACTCGAAATAAGCATCATAGCTATGCATCTTCTCTTTGCTTTGTTTTAACTCTGTCGCCTGAGCTTGAAGAGTTGCTTGACTTTCTTGTATTTGAGTGGCCTGAGCTTGAAGACTTGCTTCAGCGACAGCAAGCTTCTGCGCAAAAATAAGAGGATCTTCACTCGGAGGAGGCGGTGCACCGGTATGGGCAGAGGCTGCTTCCTGCTGCAAAGAACCAACGCCATAAATCCTATTTTTCTTCCTCGGAGCAACCTGCCAACAAAACAATCAAAGTGTAAGCTTTGCATCAACACAATCAAACTTTAAATATGTGAAGCAATTACTACAATAAAACTGCCAATTAACATCAATTTTGAAGCAATTAGCATAATGCAATGATACTATATGGATCAGCAATAAATCTGTGAAACAATTAGCATAAACATTCATTCATTCAACGAGACTACTTAGATAAACATCATCATCATTACCAGCTAACTAAACCAGAATCAACTAAGTTTAAAATCAGACTAAATTGACATCTTAGGACAGACACAACAACACAAACAAAGTACCTACACCTGTTTTTCCATACACAGCAAATACAGACATAGAACAACACATAAACATGGCTCATAAGAAGTTTTCAAGCATCACATCAAGGTTTAAAATTTACCTCTGTGTAAATCTTGTTCTTTGCATGAATAGACAGCCCACCAGAAACACTACTCTCCATATTATCCCCTGCACAAAGCTCAGATTGCATCTCTTGAATCCTTGAAGAGACTTCATTGTAGATGGACTCCGACTTTCCATTAGTAAAAGTACCATCAGGCTTTCTATGAGTCTCTTCTAGGACTTGAAGGAAGTCAGGAGTTAGTTCACCAGTTTTTTCAGACTGCAAAAGAGAGTTGATCAGTAAATTAAAATGGTCATAAGGCACTTGTCTGAACACGTAACAACATAAACTTACATGTTTCCGAGCACGTGCTTTGAAAGATGTCTGGCCTGAGCGGTGTTTAGATATGTCGGTGCCATCAGGATCATGATATCGAGCATTACGACTGTTGATACTCCTTGCTTCTGATTTAGGATCAAGCCAATACATAACAAGTGCAGCCCATACATGAGGATCAATCCACTTCGGCTTTGCATCATCACCTTTTCGCTTCCACTTTCTCTTCCAGCGACACACTTGATCACACATCCTACTCTTTCCCATGACGTAACCATACATAGTAACCTTCCCCATGACGTAACCATACATAGTAGTTTGGCATAAACCCTCTATTATATAGATGCTTCTTCACTAGATTAAATTCCAGATATTTATCGTTGAGGCACTTACGACATGGGCATAATATTGAACCATTCTCACGAGCAAATGATTCGTTTGTCGCTTGGTACATGATCTATGCGTTTTTATCAATTAATAATCTAAATGCATCAACGATCTATCGCGGAAGTATTTTAGATGTCGAACCACAAGGAATAAAGATTGCAACACTAAAGATGCGAGATTCAAACTAATCTAGAGGAAATGATTTTATGTTTTTATTTTGATGAAAAGATAAGAAAGCAAGAAGTAAAATAAAGAAAAGCATTGGACCATGGGTTTAACTATCATGAGAATGGACTAACAATCAAACAATGATGCAAGAGGTTGAATTAAGCACCATCCTAGAACATGAAACTCAAAAATATGACTAATCCACTTCCATGGT
This sequence comes from Arabidopsis lyrata subsp. lyrata, assembly GCF_000004255.2. Taxonomy (NCBI): domain Eukaryota; kingdom Viridiplantae; phylum Streptophyta; class Magnoliopsida; order Brassicales; family Brassicaceae; genus Arabidopsis; species Arabidopsis lyrata. Next base: position 13,674,197 of record NW_003302548.1, on the reverse strand, counting down.
ACTAATCACTTCACTAATCATCTAATCATCAACAACTTCCGTTCGCAATCAAATGATCATTGAGCATTAATAACAAGTTCAATTGGTTCACTAAACACTCTAATCATCAACTCCCGTTGGCTAGATATGTAAAGCTCATAAAGGTTTGGTTCAAGCATTTTCACAAACACCTTCCGGGCATGAATTGCTTAAAGTCTAGATTTTGAGTGATCAAGTCAAAACTAGCATTAAGAGCAACCTAGATGAAGGATCTAACAATAAGCAACCTAAATCATCATCATCTAACCATCAAATTATCCTAATCTAGCATAACCCATGATCCAACAAAAAGACTAACTACTAAACATGGTGAAAGATAAAAAGGAAATGCATAAACATAAAGATACAAGATAAAGATGAAGAATCCTTCACTAAAGTGGCATGAATTGTTGAAGATCAATCCAAAATATCAAGAAGAGAGTTTGGATCTAAATCCAACTCTAGAGAAGAAAACTTAGGTTACAAAATGTCTAAAAATTGCTTAAATACAAAATAGAATCGAACTGGGTTGACACGAGATAAACCGGGTCAAACCCAAAAATTTGCAAAGGCTTCTATAGATGCATCGGTCGATTGCTCCCTCGATTGCTTCTCGTCTGCGGCCTGTTATCGTCCCAATCGACCATTAAATCGACCAACAGGTCGATTGAAATGTTCAGTGGCTCCTCCTTTGTTCTTTTCCGCGCTAGAGTGATATATCTCCATTAAAACCACCATAATTCTTGCATCGAAGCTCTGATTCGCTTGAAATCACCTCCGTTAGAAAGGTAACTCAATTTCCTATAACTTGTATGAAGAGCTCTGAAGCTAAATCGCAATGAAAGACTTCCATCTGAGTCGATCTTTGAGGGACTTCGGACTGGTTCTGAATCATCAATTCTCTTCTTTGCATCCAAATGTGTGTCGTCCATTATTTTAACCTGAAATTGCTCAAAAGACACACAAAACACAACAAAAGACAAACAAAGACACTATAGGACTTCTAAAATGGAAGAAGACTCACTTGGACACTAAATGCAACAAAACACAATGAAAATACTAATGAAACACAATAAAATGGATCTTAACAACCATGATAAAGCGGTAAATATAGAGTATATCAACTCCCCCGGACTTGCCTTTTGCTGTCCTCATGCAAACAATCAAAAGAAAGGCCAAGAGAAGAGGTTTGAAGGTGGGTACTCATTTCCAAAAGAATGCGCATAAACATTTCAATCCAATGTCCTTAGATAAAAGTAGGATAATGCATGAATCACATATACTCTAACGAACTTCTCCATACTCATCGCTACTCAAATCTTTTACTTTAGAGTCTAATTCTTAGCCTCTTCAAGCATTCATATCATCCAACTCTTTAACATTCATTAAGATTTTCAAGTGCGTTCTCGCAAATGGAAAGTAAATCATTCTCAATCGGTTTTGGTGAATGTGTTTTGGAGGTGGTTTCAAGAGATTCATACTTTGGTGGCTTTCTCTCAAGAAAAGGAATGCTAGACAATTATGAAATCCATCTAAGACCAAGAACAATTTATGTATACAACGCTTAGCTCTTGTTGTTCTACCCGCCTTAGATATAAATTCTTATTTCTACCCTTTTTAGCATACTCTTTTCTCTTCTTTTCAACTCCAAGCATTAGACACTTCGGTCTTTTTAAACCACAAATCTCATGATCAATCTCCTCTTGATAGTCACCTAGAGAAGGTTTATACTTTTGACACTTAGCTCTTTTCTAAGCTTTTCTTTGTTCCCAATGCTATAACTTTGCAAGCTTCTTTTCTTTTGGGGAACTAATCTTGATACTTATCTCTCTTTTTTTTTACTTAGAGACTTAGAACTTCTTTATTTATGATTTTATTCCCTAGGGACTCATTGATCAAACCGTTCTTTTCAATCTTTCTTTTTTCTTCTTCCCAAACCCAATCCCAAATATACAATCTAACAATTTAAATCTTTCATTCCCAACCTAGTAGCTAGTCCAAAGATGTTCCAAAAGCTAGCTAAAAACAAGAGCTAAAACCTTGTCGTTCTCAATACTCTCAAGATTTCAAAATCTATAGCATTTTCAAACAATAGGCCTCACTCACAATTAATCAAGGGTTTGAAAGAAAAGGTTTAGGTTAAGGGTGGGGAAACCATTCTAAAAATGAGAATGGCCATTCGGGTTAACAAAAGATTGGTGAAAGGAATAAGATAACCCGAATGAGTCTTTTAGACTACCATAAAAATGCATTTAAGTTCCATAAGCGAGAAGATTAAATTCAAATTAAGTCCAAATTCATAGAGTTGGAATCAATTCAAAGCATGCGTCAACCAAGAAATAGACCTTCAAGCCAAGAGATCAAAGCATGGATTTTCCAAATTTTCAAGGCGGTTCATGCATCATAATACAATTAACAAGGGCATTGCATTCAAAGTTAACATGCTTCTTTACAAGGAAAATAAATCATTTTTCCCCAATGCAAATGTAAATGCAATGCAACGACTTAAAAAAAAGACTCAAAAGAAGGAAAAAATAGAAACAAGAAAACTTTATTTACAAAGAGGAAATAAACGTAGCGACCCGTTAATCATTAGTGTCAAAAGTTTGGGAAAGAGGACCAATTGTCCTCCTTCTACATGGGCAAGCAAACGAGTATGCTATAAGGCATTTCTTTGCCCATGTTGACACCATAAACAACCTCTCAAGAAAGTCTACTACAAAAGTAGCATAATCCACCAAAGTGTTCTTGATCATTGGTAGTTCAAGAGGAAGAAGAGATTCAAAATGAAAAATGAAATCTACTCTAGCTTTGGAAGAATTTTTCGAAAAAGTACTCAATTTCATTTCCATTAACAAGAGAAAGCATAATCTCTTTATTTCTATCCTCAAACTTTTCATTTGACTCACACAAAAAGTCATCACAACCATTATCACTTACCAACATATAGTTTTGAACATAAGGAAGAGTCAAATTACCATAACCTTGTGAATCCTCCAAGGGTTGACTTTTCCACCGAGAGTGTGTTTGATCAATAGTGTGATACACCATGTTTTCCTCATGTGTGAACTCCTCTTGTTCTCCCTTTCTTTCCATGTGTCTTCCACCTAGATTTAAGTACCTAAGAGATCAAGATCACTAGAAAGAGAAAACGTTAGCAACAAAATGAAATAAAGACTCTAGTCTCAATTCAAATCCTAACTCTAATGGCAATCAATTATTCCCCGGCAACGGCGCCAAATTGATCTATGCGTTTTTATCAATTAATAATCTAAATGCATCAACGATCTATCGCGGAAGTATTTTAGATGTCGAACCACAAGAAATAAAGATTGCAACACTAAAGATGCGAGATTCAAACTAATCTAGAGGAAATGATTTTATGTTTTTATTTTGATGAAAAGATAAGAAAGCAAGAAGTAAAATAAAGAAAAGCATTGGACCATGGGTTTAACTATCATGAGAATGGACTAACAATCAAACAATGATGCAAGAGGTTGAATTAAGCACCATCCTAGAACATGAAACTCAAAAATATGACTAATCCACTTCCATGGTACTAATCACTTCACTAATCATCTAATCATCAACAACTTCCGTTCGCAATCAAATGATCATTGAGCATTAATAACAAGTTCAATTGGTTCACTAAACACTCTAATCATCAACTCCCGTTGGCTAGATATGTAAAGCTCATAAAGGTTTGGTTCAAGCATTTTCACAAACACCTTCCGGGCATGAATTGCTTAAGGTCTAGATTTTGAGTGATCAAGTCAAAACTAGCATTAAGAGCAACCTAGATGAAGGATCTAACAATAAGCAACCTAAATCATCATCATCTAACCATCAAATTATCCTAATCTAGCATAACCCATGATCCAACAAAAAGACTAACTACTAAACATGGTGAAAGATAAAAAGAAAATGCATAAACATAAAGATACAAGATAAAGATGAAGAATCCTTCACTAAAGTGGCATGAATTGTTGAAGATCAATCCAAAATATCAAGAAGAGAGTTTGGATCTAAATCCAACTCTAGAGAAGAAAACTTAGGTTACAAAATGTCTAAAAATTGCTTAAATACAAAATAGAATCGAACTGGGTTGATACGAGATAAACCGTGTCAAACCCAAAAATTTGCAAAGGCTTCTATAGATGCATCGGTCGATTGCTCCCTCGATTGCTTCTCGTCTGCGGCCTGTTATCGTCCCAATCGACCATTAAATCGACCAACAGGTCGATTGAAATGTTCAGTGGCTCCTCCTTTGTTCTTTTCCGCGCCAGAGTGATATATCTCCATTAAAACCACCATAATTCTTGCATCGAAGCTCTGATTCGCTTGAAATTACCTCCGTTAGAAAGGTAACTCAATTTCCTATAACTTGTATGAAGAGCTATGAAGCTAAATCGCAATGAAAGACTTCCATCTGAGTCGATCTTTGAGGGACTTCGGACTGGTTCTGAATCATCAATTCTCTTCTTTGCATCCAAATGTGTGTCGTCCATTATTTTAACCTGAAATTGCTCAGAAGACAAACAAAACACAACAAAAGACAAACAAAGACACTATAGGACTTCTAAAATGGAAGAAGACTCATTTGGACACTAAATGCAACAAAACACAATGAAAATACTAATGAAACACAATAAAATAGATCTTAACAACCATGATAAAGCGGTAAATATAGAGTATATCAGTACATGAAACCGCGCAAGCCAACAGTAAACTCTTTCGTCACATCACCGGTCGTCGGATTTCTATGATTGTACATCCATCTTCGTAATGTGTATATCTCATGCTCTCCACCCAAAGACATTTTTTTTCACAACCGTTTGATAGAGAGGTAGCATGCGCATCAGTTCGATCGAGTCGCAGTGAATATATTCCGATTCACGAGTTACTCGCCGAGCCGCACCCCCTTTTCTACCAATCTAGCCATTTCAAGAGTTTTTTTTTTTTGGAGTGTTTTTTTTTGGAAGATTTTTTTTTTGTTTTGAGTTATGATTTTTGCATCTCTTATGGTTGCTATTTATAGGCACATAATTTTTTTTTGCTATGGAATTGCTAGCTATATTTGCAAGGGAATTGTTAGGAATTATAAATTTGCTATGATTTTGCTAGGTATTTTTCACCTACCAATAAAGTAGTTACGTTCATTTAAAATGTGTTCACCTAACTCAAGAGTTACTCGTAAATTCATCGCAAATTTTGCTTTGGAACAGAGCGTCGCTATTCCCTCGCAAATTTCCGACAGATTTGCAAGGGATATAACCGTCATAGCAGATTCGTCGCAAAACGCGCGCAAATTTGCGACGGAATCTTTCCTTGCAAAATTGCGAGGGATTAGCTAGATAGTGGACCCGCCTCACAAATTCCTCGCACATCCATTGCAAAATTGCGAGGGAAACTTTCTCTCGCAAAATTTCGTCGCAAACTGATTGTTTTCTTGTAGTACGTCACACTCTTCGCAATCATAAAAGCACCTCTGTTTGAAGAAGAGTTTTCCAAAAAAAAATTCCAACACTTAAAAGAGCTAAGAGCAATACCCGCTTCCATAGATTGGTATCTAAAAGAGGGCCATGCCCTAGGTCTGTTAATAGCCTTCACTAAAACCTTAACCTGCAAAGCAAAAATCACATTCTCAACTTTGTAAAACCGCATGCTTTCAATCGCCCACAACAGACCCTTGAACTGCGCCTCCTGCTTATCCAATAACCTCACAAAAGCTCTTCTACTATGAAGCAGAACCACACCCAAATGATTTCTTAACACCCATGCACAACCAACAAACTTGTTCCTGTTGGACCAAGAAATACCAATATTACATTTAAACCAAGAGGAGGGCGGCGGCTTCCAACCAAGATCATCACGCCTATCCACTTGACTCTGATCATTCAATTATGTACTAACTCCACTTCCAACAGTTGGATTACCCTCATCACCACTCAATTGTGCCTCTCTCCATTCCAACCAGTCCTCTCTGATTTTCTGGACAGATTCCAGAGACGAGAAGCCTTTACCTTCAAAGCAAGCAAGGTTCCTATTCTTCCAAATTCGCCTTAGAGTCCAAGGAAAAGAGCCTCTTAAATCCTCAGGCCACAAAGGATTACTAGTATTCATCAACAGATAATGAATATTCGCAAGGTTTTATAGTTGATGTGAGTAAATTTTGAAATTGCGTAATTATGGAGGATGATACTTGTTTCCTATGCCATATATATTTCGAAACAAGAGATCATCTCTTTCTTAGCAGCTCGGTCGGTCTTTTACCAATTTTTATAAAACATTTGTATTTGACCGTAAATTTTTGAGGCCTATTTTGGAAAGATTGTTTTTTAGCTCCACAATTAACAAAAAAAATCTCAAAATTAAAAAAAAAACCTCGTAATTAACAAAAAATATCTCATAATTAGTAAAAAAATTCTATAATTATCAAACAATGTCCAAAAATTAAGAAAAACTAATAAATAAAAATTATGAATGTACTATAATTAGGAAAAAAAATTAGTAGTTTTTATTTTTTTAAAAGATCCCAATTTTTTCGTATTTGACTCCGAATTTTATTGGACCGACACTGTTTCTTAGATGTGTACAGTGTTTTGACTTATGGAGGTGGTGTCTTCCAGACTGCAACAACACTTATGGGTTTCAATACATGGGATTGGTTCCTTCCTTGGCTTAAATCTCCCTCTATTAAAGCTCTTTCAAATACGTTTAGACTTATTGCAACTCAGGCAGTAGTCTATACAATTTGGCATGAAAGAAATGCTTGAATTTTCAGAGGCATCCACACTTCGGTTGAAGGCATTTTCCCATTACTTGATCAAGGGATCGGCAACACTTGCTCAGCTAGAAGGCACATCCCGAAGTTTCAAGACTTGCTACAACTTTGGTTTCGAGGCGCTCCTCTCTAAGTTTTGTAAGTATGTAAGTTCCTATTTTCTCTTTGTACCGGATTTGTTCTTCCTGGTATTTCTTGTCGTTGTGACACTTCTTTATTTCTATGTAATCGTTATCAAAGTTTATAAACCAAAAAAAATTAGCAAATGTTTTTTATGAAATTGCGTATGAATTATGATATAACTCGAAATAGCATAGATTAAATTAAAAGCAACAAAATTGTAGTTTCGACAATTTAAAAAAAACATTATAAAAAAAAACTATCAGATTTAACAGGATGTAAGAGAAACAACAAATATTACAGTCGTACTTTTTGTTAAAAATTGTCATTCATATTTTTATACAAATTATATATTTCTATTTATTTTGGTAATTTTATTGTTAACTATTATTGCATGTGGAAGCCTCCTTGGCCCATTGGTTGACTAAGGGTTAATTAATGCTTCTACACCAAGAGGTCTGGGGTTTGAGTCCCAGATATTACGATTTATTAATAAATTTGCAGATTAAAGGAGGCAAGTGTGCAGGAGATCTCAATCGAAGTACAATTATAGCCGTTCGCCAGGATTCTACGCAGAGAGAGAAGTGTCGTTAGGTCGTGGATCATTGAAGGTGTCCGTCAAGAGCATGGAGAAGGAAGTGTCGTCTATCGTGGATCTAATATGGGTCGGAAGAAATTGTCCGTTGTAGAATCGTCTATGTAACAGTTCTCATAATTTGCAATAAATAATAAATCTAGATGTCAAAAAAAAAAAAAATATTATTGCATTTGTTGTCAACGCATATATCAATTATATAAATCATTTAATAACTTTTGAAATCGGATTGTATATTTTTTGGAAACTTCACAAAAACACTCTCATCTACTATGTTTAAGCCAATTAAACACTAAATAAATAATTTGTTTTTGATTTGAGTGTAAGGTTTATTCAAACCCAAAAATCTATTTTACAATAGATGTAAACTTTAAGCTGAAATTATTGAGAGTTAAAAATAGAGTTAAAAACAGAGCTAAATCGTCGGTGAGAGACCTAAGGTGTGGGTGAGTAGCTAACGATAAGGTGAGCCTCTTGCATAAGTATATGATTTTCTGTATGAAATCTAGATATATGTGATTTTTCTAACTTCTCAAAAATATATAAGCTATATCTTTTTTGAACGTTATACATGCAATGTCATCTTATAAGTTTGATCATTGGTACATATGCTAAGAAAGAAAAGAGAATAACGGCACGTCAAGCAGAAAATGGGACCCAACCGTTCTCCACAGTTCGCGACACATGCTCGATGTGTTGTCTTATGTACCTTACTTTTCCATTTTCTATGAGCGAGTGTGTTTTTCTACTTTCTTATTGTTTTTGTTCATTTTCCCCGAAAGAGAAAGTGTTTAAAGATGGCTTAGTTTATCACTCTTCTTTTTCTTCACGTGTTTTCTTATATGAATGAAAGTCTTTGCAAGTTTTAGAGAAGATTACAAAAATGGCTTCCTCCGGTTGTACGTACAAGATATATAGTAGATATAGATGTGAATTTAGTCTAAGTACTTAAGTCAGTCAATGTTGATAAGTGTTAGACACAAATAAACATATTGTTAAACCTACAAGAAAAACTTAAATTCTCTCTGAAAATCTCTTTTTCAAATTAATTTTCACATTAGTAAGCTTTTGAAAAGTTTCACATTACTAAAAACTTTTGTGTTTACCCTATAATAATATTGTTCATCTTCATCATATGAAAAGTTAATTTTTCATATCAAAACCCTATATTGTAAAATCTAAGCTCCAATCCCAACATGCCAAACCCTAATTGTCGTCCTAAGACTCGTTGAGACTCATAAAACTATAATCTTAAAATCTAAACCCAACCATATATATTCAAACTCCGTTTACATTTTTTTTTAAAACCGCTGGACATCCGAACCTTTAGCCCATAATCTCTTTTGGTACCTAGAGTCAGTCTTTAGCCTATTTTTATATAAAGAATGCCTCTCCGTTTATTGAACCTCGGACACAAGAAAACCAACATCTTTGTACTATCACGCACTAGGCCACTAGCCTTTTGGTCTAACCTCCGTTTAATCCTTGTGGAAACATATATCACGGCTGAACACCCAACTTCTCTCATGAAATCAATAAGTGATTCATACGATGAAACGGTGGTTATAGTACATGAGCAAAAAATTTACAATCAAAATGAATACTCTTCTTAGTTACGATGAACAAGAAGTGGCCACTCAACTAAACTGATGTGTAGTAAAGGATGCATTTTTCAAGGGGAACTTGAGGAAGAGGTTTGCATGCAAAAACCTCATGATGGTCATGGATTACATCAAAATGGGAAAAATCCTACTTACGGACGACACCGTTATTTCTGGTGACGACTGACGACTAAACTGGGATTACTTGAAACAATATCTTAAGGAAACGATAAATGAAGATGGAACAAAAATATCACTGGAATAATAAAAGAAAAGTCAGTGAAACGAATCACAAAGAAAAGGAAATGACCGATGACCCTTACACCATCATAAATCTTTATTATGATTGGCTAGTCTATTTAAAAAAAAAAATGTAATCAGTTCTAGAATTTGACATTGTATTGGACGAGGAATGTAATATTTTAATGGTTTCACAGAATAAATTTTTATTTTTTCTTGCCTTTATGTTTTCTATTTTAGATTTTCTTCGGCTAAAAATATTATCAAGATATTAGTTAAAAGTATTGATTTAAAATTAAAGAGTGCATAATTATATATAAGTTGAGTTACGTCGTCTCGGCGACCTAACGTTTTCTCTTTGACATGCATGAATCATGAAATATAATTTCAAAAAAGTCGGGAAAATGAATGATGGTCCAAGACAAGAATCATGGAAAGCTTTTGTCAAGATAGCTCAAAATGTACCATGTACGTGACATGGAGCTAACCTATTGCCTACTCTTATGCTGCATCTTGCCTAATTTTTGTCACTGGCCTAACTCTGCTTGTTTTTCAAGTTATTTTTTTCTTTCTTTCTTACAAATACGATTCGGATCACAATGGAGAACTATTTCGATACTAAACTTGTAGAGGAGCTTGTTTGAGTATTGTTATATATATTTAACCAATATAAAATCGTTTTGACATAATGAGATACGAAACTAGAACGAGGAAATGAAATTTGGATGATAAAGAAAGATTCTACAACGAAAAGAGAGAGATTACTTAAGGCAAAACAGAGTACAATATATATTGTTTAGCACTTAGCAATGTATAGAGACAAGAAAAATCATTTTCTTTTAGCTACGTATTTAAATGGTTTTGTAGACTGTTTGTTAATAAAAGTGAAATATGTAATGTATTAGGTAGAGGAAGGTCCACAAAAATCAGAGGAACTTGGACCAGAACTTGAAGGAGGCAAAGGTTGTTCCATTGGTAAATGTTCTAGTATGTTGGTACTCTCTTCTTGTCCTCGCTCGGGGATTAACCGTTGGTCTGAACTTTGCAACAACTTTGAATAACTCCAATAATTTATCAGATCCTCTTCTGCTTTATTCGCCGCCGTGTCAGCTGGTGGAGGAAGAAGAGGAGGAGGAGGAGGAAGAATTCTTACATCCTCTGGGAAATTAAGCTTTGCTTTATTTCCACGGAACCTGAGTGCAGCCTCGTCGTAGGCTCTAGCCGCGGCTTCCGCTGTATCAAACGTCCCGAGCCAAACTCTAGCGGCTCTATGTGGATCGCGTATCTCAGCCGCCCATTTGCCCCATGGTCTTTGCCTTACTCCCCTGTATCTCCTTCTTTTCTCCCTTGCTTCCTCTGGTAATGCCTTGCTTGTTGATTCTTCTGTACAAAATAGTGATTATTTAGGCTTTTACGTGTGAAATGTTTCTTTAACATTTGATGAAATCATCTTTGAATATTTTTGCTAGCACAAACGTCAAAAGTGAACACAAACAGAAACAACTAACGAAAATACTTTTGTAAGATGTTAAGAGTCCATAAGCAAAGTAGGCAAAATCCGAAAACACGAATTTAACATATAGACTCACCGATCGGACTAAGTGAAGAGTCTACTCGAGCAAATGGGGAGGGAATAGGCACAGAATCGATTCCAAGCCAACCTCTCTTCTGTCCAGCCGAAGAGGAAGAAGAGTGAGCCCCTTCGGCCTCAGTCTGAGAGCGAGCAGAAACAACCTGTGTCAAAGCCGAGACCATGGCAGACATCTCCGTGCCGAACCTATTGAACCTATCAACAACAGGGTCGTCTTCAAAATTGTAGACGTCATCAACCACTGATTCGATACCCTCAGGCTCATTGGCCCTGGACTCTTCTTGTTCTCCTTGGTTTGCCACCTTGAGGAGCGACAAATAACACCAATAAACTAGTATTTTTTCCGAATGTAGTCTATCTATAGAGGCTTGACTAATTTATATATGGAAACAAAGTTGTCACACAAACCAGAAGCTGTGTATATATACATCTAAATTAATTTTAAACACGGGACAAAACTCATCGTCTTAGGACTGGGCTTTCGGTTAACCGTTCGGTTATCGGTTGGGTCCATTCGGTTTCGGTTTTTTCGGTTTCAAAATTTAGTATCCACTCGGATATTTTAAAATTTCGGTTCGGTTCCGGTTTTTTCGGTTTTAAAATTTAGTATTCATTCAGTTATTTTGCTTATGATATTTTCGGATATTTCGGTTATTTTTGAGTATTTTCGGATATTTTTGGATATATTTCGATTATTTTCGAGTATTTTAACTATTTTTACATATTTTTCAAGTATTTTTGATTATTTGGTCTATAAATAATAAATTATTTTAAAAATATAATTGTATTTCGGATATTTTGGTTACCCGAAATATTTCGGTTCGGTACCGATTCGGTTACGGTTATTTCGATTACGAAATTTACTATCCATTCGGTTATTTTCAAATTTTCGGTTCGGTTCGGTTCGTTTTTTTTTTCTTCGGTTTTGGTTCGGTATATTCGGTTCGGTTTATTTGTCCTAGTCTTTCCTAAAATGATAGTTTCATTTGGGCCCAATAAACTAACGGCCGAAAGTATTTAGGCCTCCTTAAGAACCATTACCCTTAAAGTCACTTACGAAATAATTTGCTAGCTCCGAAAAAGAAATAATTAAATTCATATTTAATTCTTTCAGAACTTTAGAAAAAATGTTTTTTAAAAATTAGGAAAACTAGCCTTATACTATATAGCTTGACAAATTCATGATATTTTAGGAATAAAGATATTGACATCTCTTTTTCTTTTCAACAAGGTAACAAATAAAAAAGTTAAGGAAATTCTGACTAATGATGACATAAAATATTGGTTTGCTAACATTCTGCTGCAATTATTAGATCATAGATTAAAATAGTTTTAAACATATCCATATGTTTCAGTGAAAAAAAGGAAATGTATTGATCCTGTTAAAAACAAAATATTGCACATCCCCAAGAATTAAATCACCACAATATCCGAGAAAAGTTTAACCAATAAAAAAATCTTTAACAAAACTAAACCAAAAAATGGAAAATCTAACGACGGTACGTGTTCTCATGGTCATCTTCATCCACCAACAGCTTCGGTGGCTCCAACAGCTAGGGCAATGAGATTCTCCATCTTCAATGTCATCGTCATGACTTTCTTGGCTGCCACATCTCTATTTTTCCCGACCAAATCCTTCACTATCGTCGTGCTGTCGGTACAAACCATGACGTCATAGTTTGCAGTTTCCGGCGATTCTTTGAGTTCCGACGCAGCACTCTTGAGAGACATTGCAACGTGCACGTAGGCATCTTGACACGCCTTGAATTGCTTCATCAAGCTAGGTTTATCCTTCGCTGCTTTTCTAATGAAACTCGCCGATTTTAGGGCGTAAGATTTGCCAAGGCGGAGCACGGCCTTAGCCGCTTGGAACTACATATTAGAATAATGAAAAACATTATGTGTCTATGACTGAGAATGAAACATGAACATATATAATTGCACAATTTTACCCCAAAAAAAAACATAGTTCCATTAACAAATACGATCCTAGTGATTTTTGACTTCATGACTTCATTTACAATCCTGAATCTTTAGGGTTGCAATATATATACTTTTATTTAAATATAATTTCGAAATTTTATTATGAACAATGTAATTGAGATAGTAACAAGTGATATCTCTATGTAATGGTTAAGAAAAATAAAGATGTGTATTAAAATATTAGTACCTTGCCGGTGGCAGAAACCGCCGGAGGATATGCGTTTAGAGTTTCGACGCAGAAGGTTTTGTTGTTGACATGTTCGCATATGTCTTCGATGTACTTTGTGGAGGCCGAAGCAGAGCCTAAGAGAAGTTGTAGCAGAAGTGCCACAGAAACAAAGACAAAACTATAGGAAGAGGAAGCCATCCTTCGTTAGTATTCAGATTTTTGTTTAACCTTTGTTTGTTTGAGAATCGTGGTTATTTATATATCTTGCACGCATAAACCCTACCCTTACTCATCTTCTTCAAAATTGGAAATGTATCAAAAGTTTATTAGATGTTATTAATTTCCGATTTACTTTCTCTACTCATTCAGATTTACACTCTCTTAAATAGAAACTAAAATATACAGTGGATCACGATCTGTGGACAGTTGTTAAGAAGAAGAAAAAAAAGCTTTGATTTTATTTTCAAAAGATTATGCCAAACTACAGTACAGTAGTACACCAAAATATTATAGCATGCAACTTCTTTTGTTAAAATGGGTTTTGATAGCATGCAACTAATTTCTGCACATACAGTATATATTTTAGAGTAAGATTCTTCCACCCATAATATATAATATTCACTTGATTTTCGTTAATTTTTTTCTTTTCAAAATTTCTCATTTTATTACATCTAGTGAAACTCGTCTTAGCGTGTACAAGTATAGGCCGGGTTTTTTTTGTCTTATGTACTATGGGGAAAATTAGAAATAAAGGATGTTTTAATGGATAAATGTCCATATATACTTTTATATAAAAAGTTTGGTGAAATAGGTTTTTTAAAAATTAAAACCCAAATTTACCCTCATATTTTCGAAAATATAATTAACAAAATTTTAAAAAAATTATTTTCTATTTTATTTACATAATTCAGATACCCTCATTCTTTCGCCAGATTGACCTGTCTTCACTAATTTGGGTATAACTCTTGAATGCACCGTTAGATTTCCTTCAAACTACTTGAAAAATCAAGATAACATCTTCATATAGCTTGTGTCAAAAATTCAGAAAGATCTAACGGTGTGAAGCATTCCATCTGAGACCAAACGTATGACACTTCTAAACGAAACTACATCTCCAAAAGTGTGTTTATAACCCAAAACAGCTCGTTTTCCTCCAAAGCAACCTAAAACCTGTAAAGACTCGATAAAAGACTAAAATACTCTAAAAACACACTTTGACTCTATAAAACATATGATGTAGGAAAGAAAACAAAGACTCAAAACCGATAAAAACACAACATATCAACTTCCCTCATCGATAAACAATAAACTAAATGAAAATTCCTACTTGGTAAGTTGAGACGGGAAAACGGCATATTCCTCCCTAAACTAAGTTGCTTTGGCTAATTCATCCCTGAAACTTTGTCTCGTGCCTAAACCCACATGAACTAACATAGAGTTTGAATTTCCTCCCTGAACAAAACAAATCCGGACTAAACCCACAAATCGTTAAACGCCGTTATTGTTCCGTTAACGAACATCTGACTAGGAGGCCACATCATCGATCTAAGCGACTGTGTTTTGAGGTGAAAACGGCCTATTCCCCCATAAACTAAGTTGTTTTGGCTAATTCATCCCTGTAATTTTATCTCATGCCCAAAACCCACATGAACTAACATAAAGTTTGAATTTCTTACATGCACAAAACAAATCTGGACTAAATTGATGGATGAAGAACCTAATTGAATAGACAGTTGCTGGGATTAAAGGTGTTTTAGGGTATGAATTCTAAGATTTTGATGAATTTTCAGATGTGTGCTTGAACAGGTTTAGTTGGAGCTAGATTCAGCACCTCCGAATCCACCAACAAAAATAACAAGTGGGAGATACGTTAGGCTCATAAGCCCATAGTGAAGAGAAGCGGAGCTGGCTCCGAATCAGGACTAAGTGAGGCGAGATCTCGGCATGGACCTATGATGTAGGAGAGGTTAATGCGGACCTCAGACCGAATAACCTAGGAAGAGTATCTATATAAAGATGAGAGAAGACCTAGAAAAGGCATCGCCTACTTACTGGAAAAAACTCTTTACTACTTTATGCACTTGTATTCACAAGATCTAGTCAGCTGATCATTAACGGAACAGTAACATTGTTTAGCAGCTGGTCATTAACGGAACATTAACATCGTTTAACGATTTGTGGGTTTAGTCTGGATTTGTTTTGTTCATGTAGGACATTCAAATTTTATGTTAGTTCATGTGGGTTTTGGGCATGAGATAAAATTACAGGGATGAATTAGCCAAAACAACTTAGTTTATGGGGGAATAGGCCTTTTTCCCCTCAAAACACAGTCACTTAGATCGATGATGTGGCATCCTAGTCAGATGTTCGTTAACGGAACAATAACGGCGTTTAACGATTTGTGGGTTTAGTCCGGATTTGTTTTGTTCAGGGAGGAAATTCAAACTCTATGTTAGTTCATGGGTTTAGGCACAAGACAAAGTTTCAGGGATGAATCAGCCAAAGCAACTTAGTTTAGGGAGGAATAGGCCGTTTTCCCAGGTTGAGACTATGGTTCTTACGTTTATTTTTAAATTATGTTAAATTGGTCTCGGAACTTATGTTGTATATACTTAATTTAGTGATAAGTCAATCCGAAACTCAAAGCAAAACCACGAACATAAGAGTAGTAGGGATTCCAATTATGAGAACAAAAATTCAAACATAGAGTACCAGGAAATTCAAATCTGAAATAAAAAATGCGAAAATAATCATGAAATGAGAAAGAAGTTCAAAATCCATAGTGGTAACTAGAAACGTTCAATGAGAGCAGTTACAACATAATCCTGAAAAAGATAAAGAAAACAATTATCAAAACAAAATATAAAAGTAGGGAATCTATACTTAAGTTTTAAACTAGTAGTCAGATCAAGATCACAAACCTTATATTGCTACATCACATGTTACTCGATTATGACCTTCTTTACCACAACAGCCGCACTTATGCTTTTTTGATAATTGTGACTGTTGTGATGCTTTTATCTTGTCTTCAGCTGATTCATATCTTCGTTTTCTTCGTCTACCAGGTTGTCTTCTTGTTTCAGGTAGTAAAACTTTTGCAGATTCAACAACCTCTGGGACGCGCCATTCATCTTCAGGAACACCTATTGGATTAATAGTTTCCTCATATAATGATCTCCAAGTGGCAGTTGTATACACATCATCAGCATATGGGTATATACCAAATGACAAAACGTGGCACAGAACGGGGAAAAACAACGACAAATCTACCAAATTAGTCTAACCTTCCAACGTGGACTTAAAAGGAAGAGGTGAAAGAAGAAGACTTTGACGATTAGGGCTAAAAAACGATTTCACCCTCTAGATTTTCGTTTTTAATTTTTTTTTTCATCTGAAAATATTAGAATACGTATTCTAACCATCCTCAGATCGTAATCTAAACAATAAAAACGTAATATTTAATAAATATTCAGTTTCCTTTTTGAAAGATTCACTTTCTATATTTAGGAATTCTAAAACTTTTCAGAAATTGAAATCTATATTATACTAGAAAACGGATTCTAAAATAATTATACGTTTTCTAACGTTTTTAGAACATGTTATAAATCGTAGAATAGATTTTCTGACTAAAATTAGAACATGAAGAAAAGCGTAGAATACATGTTCTAAGGATTTTTGGAAATTGTATTCCGGTCTTCTGAATTTGTTAGAACATGTATCTAATCTAAAAGTCATAGAACATGTACAAAAATTTAGAATACAAACTCTGATTTTCGTAGAACATGTACAAAAGTTTAGAATATAAATTTTGATATTCGTAGAACGCTAGAAAACATATTCTAATAATTTTAGACGAAACTTTATCCATCAAAAAATCAACTTTTTCAACTAAATCATCAATTTTTTTTTTCAAATCATCTATAATCTTGTATATCTACATGTTTTTTTGGTAAAATCATTCAAAAATGCTTAAAATAGAGAGTAGAGGTATTTTAGTCCAAAGTGACATTATAAAAAAAAAAGTGTATATGGTCAAACTTTTTTTTAGAGCTCCTTTATTTCTAATTTTCCCATGTACTATTAGCGGGACTACAAAAAAACATTCGATTTCCTACCACAAAAAACGTAGGAAAACGGTTAAAAATATAATTTCATAGGAAATTTTCTACGAAATACCTTCGTAGGATCATTCGTAAGAAATGGGAAAGAAATTTTTGACCAGTTTTCTACTAAATTTTATCATTTTCAAACAATAAGTTATAAGAAAAAAATTTCAAAAATATAAAAAAGTAAAATAAGTTAAAGAAAATTGAAATTTAACTATAAACTAAATTAAATTAAATTTATTTTAGATGTGGTTCGCTACGATCACTACTCGACCGTAAAACCAGTTGGTACAAATTGCTCTTCACCTCCAATATATGGGCTTTTGTTCATCTAATTGTCTTCTTTGCAATTGGGCTGATTAATATAGGTTCTATTAACTGAAACAATTGGGTCATACATAAGCCACTTTGTATTTTTTTCTTATACATTAAATAGAAACAAAAATCTAACTAATGAAAAACAAGTACTCGGATCCAACTAGTTGGAGAGATACAATTTAGTCTGATTCTTACTATTTGTATGGAATTGGTATGGAGCTTATAAGGAGTAGAATGAAAATCTTAGACTAATAGTAGAATCAACACAGTATGGAGTTTTCTCTTCGAGTGTAAATTAGTATGAACTTTTGTAGGCCTAGGTGTCGTATATCGGTCTAATTTGTTGAATGATAAATTAAGTGCAGACTAATCCGACTTAATTAGTCTGAACCGCATCATATCTACCAACAATTCAAAGCCTAATAGATATTGAAAACATTAGTTCTCATTAATCACAGTCAAGTTTTGGGGGTGTTTAGGTCATTACGTATCCATTAGAGCTTTTAACTTCTTTGAGCTTTTGAAAAATCCAAGAAATCTTTTCTTGGAAGAGACATTCCTAGTTAATAACTTAACATATGGGGTTTGCAAATATGAACCTTTTGCAATTATAAGATATAATAAAATAGTTTTCATTTTCAACCTTTTACAATTAAATTATACATATACAGTAAAACATCTATAAATTAAAAATATCGGGACCATAAAATTCTATTAGTTTATATATAGAGGTATTAATTGAACTATAAATTAACAGTTATTGATTTTTAGAGAGATTTGTGTGATTTTGTAATTTCTTAAAACTTTATTTTTAATCTAAAGAAATTTTTTTTTGGTTAAAATCAAAATCCTTCTATAACCAATTACAAGTAAAAACACAATTATTATGTCTAGAAAACAACACAAAAATTTTTGATGTAGTAAAAACATTAGAAGTGAACTTTACCAAACATTAATGAAAATGTAAGAAAAATAAATAATACTAAAGTCATATTTCACTAAATATTCTTACATATATATATTGATAAATTTATATGTGAACCGAGAATTTTTATTAATTTATAATACTTATTAATTAATCGAGTATTAATTTATAAATGTTTGACTGTATATATATCTAAGATAGTTTTTAATAATATATTAAGATAAGTACGATGGTATATGTTATCATCTTCGTCTTCACCCGCCAACAACTTGTGTGGATCCAAGAGCGAGAGGAAGGAGCTTCTCCATTTGCATTGTCATCTCTATGAGAGTCTTCGAAGCCACGTCTCTGTTTTTACCGACCAAATTCTTCACTTGGCTTGTGTGGTCGGTACAAGTCATTACATCATAGGTTGCGACATTTGGAGAGCGCTTGAGTTCTTCAAGAGCGCTCATGAGAGAATCTCCAATACTTTCATAGGCCTCTTTGCACGTCTGGAACTGTGTCTTCAAGTTCGGCTCCTTTTTTGCTGCTTCATCTGCAAAACTCGCCGACTTCTTGGCTTGCGGTAGGACAATGCCGCGGATCACGGCTGACGCAAGTGGGAGCTGTAGATTAAAATATATATTTCTCAAAATACGATGTACATATTATTTCAAAAGAAAAAATATTGCTTTAAGAATGAGTCAAAATATATATATATATATATATATATATATATATATATATATATATATATATTTTATGTGTTTGAAAAGTGGTTCAAATTTTTTTTTTTCGAACCACAACATTCAATAATTGTTTTTGTTTTCAAGATTTATTAGGCTGATAATCCATGATTAAAAAAAAAAAAATTTAAGAAAACATAGATGATAATGAAAACATAGTTTCGAAAAATCAATTGACATGTAAACGTTGGATAAAAGTATATGCAATTCAAAAACTAATTTGATTGGAGATATGGGTTTAGATATTACCAAGCCAGTGGCAGAAGCAGCAGGAGGATAGGCACTCAATGTTTGCAAACAGAAGGGTTTACTGTCGACTAATGGCATCTGGCATAGTTTATCGATGTATTTTGTGGAGGTTAAGGTTAATGCCGAAACAGGGGATACGAGAACTTGCAATAGAAGTGCCACTGAAACGATCAAGAAACAATGAGAAGAAGAAGCCATTTCTTCGTCGGAGAACGTTTTGTTTCTCTCAACCTATACGTTAATTAAGATTCAACTTTTGGATTTGCTTTTGGACGTTTGTGTTTATTGTTTATATGGGTCAAGTATATATATGTGTGTGTGTAAGGGACTAAAACTTCTCTTGTAAGTCATGAATTTATTACTATCTTTAGTAAAAAAATAAAATCTGATTAGTATTATTCTTTCATTTTCATTCTGTGCTGAAATCTGACTGGTTTGTTGAAATTATACTTTCCTTATTTTTCATCTTAGAACAATCTATACAATTTGTTGACTAGGTTTAATTACTTTTTTTTTTTGGCCAAGTTTTTTTTGACTTTTTGGCTGGTCACTCTATTTTAGTAACGTAAAATTTATAAGACTATATTCTTATTTTCAAAAGCTATAAAAAGAATTAATTTAATACCTACGATTTATTAATGAGGCTTTATTAGTTCAATGATTATAACCATATAGGATTTAGAAATCTTCATTGATTTGAGATAAGATATATATGAATTTTGAAATAGCATAGTTTATCCATGGATTTTAACCTTTCTATTTTTAACTTTCAAATTCATTTAAATCTAATTTGAATTTTGAAAATCCAACAATAAATCATTAAAAGAATAACACATGATTTTAACAAGTATTTAGAAATCATGAGTGGATAACGTGATTTTGATAGAAAAATTATAATCAAGGATCCAATAACACATGGTTTTGTTTTGAATTTCTAAATCAATTAAAATCTATGAACCAATAAACCTCGACTATAGTTTTCTATTTTCAAAAGCTTTTAAAAGAAATATCCATTGTAACTGCATATATGATAAGACGAATGGTTTTATTTTGGGAAAATTAGCAACTTTTGGATGGTGAATGGAAACTTTAACAGAAAGAGAATAAGAATATGTTCAGTAGTTCTTTCAACATGTGGTAATTATGGTTTTTGTGTGTTAGGCATGTACGTATACGTCACATTTGTTTTAATTTACTTGTTTTGCATTTCGAATTCGGGTTCAAATTAATCATTCTACAAATAGATATATAATGCATATGCCTTAGTGGTTCATGTCAAATATCAAAAGACTAAACAACATAAGCAATTGGTTTTTGACATTCTGCTTCTTGAAACTTAAGGAAGCTTAATGAGGAACTTTGTTTTCACCCTTGTCCTTGTGCTCAGCCAAACTCACATAGTTCTCATGAATTTGAGCCACATTTGTTTTTCAGTTTGTCGACTAAGCCCGCACCTTGACAATTAATTCTTTGAGGCTCAGAGATTTTCGCTTGTGATTGAGATAATCTTAAAATCATTCCAAGCTAGTGGAAGTCTCTTAGTGAAAAACCCACCTAATACCTATCAACCTTAGTCTTGTACTTCTTTTCCAAGACAACTTAATGATATACTCCCTCTGTTTTTTAAAAGTTGTCGTTTTAACTGTATTTGGACAAATTAAGAAATGTATACAATGACTATATTAACCTCATAAAAATGACAAGTAATTATTTACAAATAATTTGTGTTCAATAAAATGAGGGTAATTTGGGTAGTTATTGGCATAAATTACATTATTACCTTAAAACGACAACTAATTTAAAACAAAAAAAAAGCTCTAAAACGACAACTATTCGAAAACGGAGGGAGTATTGATTTTCGTTGCAGAAAATTAAATCATTACAATTTTGAAGAAATGCAAACTATAAATTGAAAACCTGAGCCAGCTTTTAACACCAACCACGACTGTATGTGTCATATTCACCCGCCAAGAGCTACTGTCGCTCCAATGGCGACATCAATAAGGTTTTCCATTTGCAATGTCATCTCCATGAACGTTTTCGAGGCGGTGTCTCTGTTTCCCCCGACCAAATCTTTCACGTACATGGTGATGTCCGTACAACGGAAAATGTCATAGTTTGCACTCATTGGAGATTCCTTGAGCTCCCCCCTTGCCATTCTTAGATACAATTGAATACCGTCATATTCATGCTGGCATGAATTGAACTGCGCCTTCAATGTAGGCTCTCTCTTTGCTGTCTCGGCGGCATAACCCCCCGTGTTGTTGGCGTAGGATATGCCGAGGTTGATCACGATGTTAGCGAGTGAAAACTATATATAGATTAGAAAATACAATTATTGACAGTTGTTTCCTAGAAGTTTTCATATTTTATGTTAACGAACTAAAAATGAATTATAAAGATAATGGCAATTCCAAACTATTTTTTTTTTATCTTATACTACAAAACTTTTGCCTCTATATAAAATAAAGAAGGGAAAATTTTGGCAATATACTTTTTTTCTCGCATATTTTTTGATTAGACCATGTGTTCTTTTTCTTTTCCAGTTTGAACTATTTCCATTTTACTACATACAATATATATCATATTATAAATTCAACAGATATGTGGCTTAAGATTAGTACCAAGTCGGTGGCAGAAACCGCGGGAGGATAGGTTCTCAACATTTGCATGCAGAAGGTACCGTTTTCCACATGTTGGCATATCGCATCAATATACTTTGTGGATGTTAAGGCTGAAGGAGATATTAAGAGAATTTCGGATAGAACTGCCATGGAAACGAAAAAGAAACAAACTGAGGAAAAAGCCATTTCCTCCTCTACCGTTGTTGTTTGTGAAGGCGTCATATATGCTGCTTAGAAGAAGAAGAAAATCAAGTAGAATTTGGTTAGTTGGGACTCAATCTTTTATTTTCCATTTCTATTTTTCTATTCTACCGACCTTTTAGATTGAAGGCAAAAGGTATCTCGTTCAACAAAATATGTTTCATATTATTCTCGACCAATTTACTAAGATTTGATTAAGATATAATATATTATTATACTTCATAAAGTTTCTTAGGTTGGAGAAAAATAAGTATAGAAAAAATTCTTTAGATGACATATAATTTCACAAAATCTAGCAGCATCTAAATACAAATTACATTAAATTTTAAAAATGAAAAAAAAAATTACCTTCTGAAAAGAATAACACAAAGATCATAATTATCCAGAATTGAAGAATTTTGTGTTAATCTTTTAACTCTTCTAGATGTAAGATTTTTGCTAACATCTTAACTTTGTTTTTCAAAAGTTTCCGGTTTTCTTAAGTAATATAATAAAAGTGAAAGTGATTTATAACAAATTTCTTAAAATATGAAACCTAGCAGGTACGTGCGGGTCAAAATTTAGTGGTCCTTAGATTTCCAAATCAATTTAAAATTCACTAAGCAAGTTTTCATCAAATACATATGTTCAATCGAAAGAAAAAATGTATTGATCTTAAAAACTAAACACTGTATTGTAAAGAAGTAAAATAAATAATCACAACCTTTTTTACTTGGTAAAATAAATAACCACAACCTTCAACCAGGGGTAAAACGAAAAATGGAAAATCTGACGATGGTATATGTTCTTATCGTTGTCTTTACCCGCCAACAGCGACAGTGGCTCCAACCGCGATAGCAAGAAGCTTCTCCATCATCAATGTCATCGTCATAACAGTCTTCGACGCATTGTCTGAATTTTTCCCTACCGAATTCTTCACCACCGCTATGCTATCACTACAAACCATGACGTCATAGTTGGCAGTGTCTGGCGATACCTTGAGTTCCGAGGCAGCGCTCTTGACAGACTTGCTAATGGTCATAAAGGCATCTTGGCTCGCCGCAAACTGCGTCTTCAAGTTTGGATTCTCCTTTGCCGCATTTCCACTGAAACCCGCACACTTATCGGCATAAGCTATGGCTAGGTTGAGCGTGGCCACAGCTGCTTGAAACTACAAGTTGAAAAAAAAAAAAAAAAATCATCTGTCTGTAATATTATCAAAAAAAAAACAAAAAAAAAAACCTTCGACAACCAAAAGATTTATTAATTTAACAAAAATATGTAATTGATCAAAGAAACTATAAACCTTTTTTTCTATATCTTTTGGAAAGTAACAAGTGATATATCATTTATTTTTCCAACCACAAGTGATATATATATCTTTTTTTGATAAACCAAAAAATAAAAAATATATATCTCTATCTATTGGTTTTGGAAGATAGATATTATTATAGTACCTGGCTGGTGGCAGAAGCAGCGGCAGGGTATGCGGCAGGGTATGCGTTCAAAGTTTTGGCACAGAAGGCTTTGTCGGTAACACGTTGACATATGGCGTCGATGTAATTTGTGGCCGAAGCAGAGATTAAGAGAAATGGTGACAGAACTGCAAGAGAAACTAGGCCAAAATAGTAGGAGGAAGAAGCCATTGTTAGAATTCAGATTTTGGAATTGTATTGTTCATCAATTGTGGTTAGGTTTATATAATACTTGCACGCATGTTAGATAGTACCCCTTGCCCATGGTGAATCTTTAGGTTTTAATTTCCATTTACTTTCTCTTTAGAATTTCATATTTTCAATCTAAAAAAGTACAGATGGATCACAATTTGTGGTCAATCTTCTTATTGTTATCTTTTTTTGGAGAATTTGGTGAATGAACCATAAAATGACCTAATTTTAGAGCAATGACACTAATATTAGATCAATGGCATATTTAAGGGTAGCTTTTATAAAAATAAAACTAAAACACATTTAATGTGGAAATGGATAATTAATTAATTATACCCTTTCTAAAAAGAAACTTGGACAAACACAACACATGACATGGAAGATAGTGGTGGATTTATTCTCCTATTAAAAAGATTTTAAAAGTTTTATATAACAACAACAAAAAAAAAGATTTTAAAGTTGTTTTATATTATAGAAAACAATTGTGTAAGTTTTGACAAAATTTTGGCCAAACTCATTTATGACCCCATTGAGTTTTTTTTTGTTTTTTTGCTTCATGACTTCTCATGTCCTTTCTTTTTTTTTTTCTAGCAAGTTTTTCTTTCCATATCTATTTTTTGCTCATTTTCTTAAAATAATCATGATTCTTAAAATTTTAATACAAATTTAATTTTTATTTATTTTTACACTAATAAAGTTTTCAACTATTTTTAGATATATTATTATTTATATTTTGTAATTTATAATTAATTCTATTCAATAAACTTTCAATATATAATTAAATTTGTTATACTAAAGTGTTATAAAATCCATAAAAGTCTTTCTCATTAATTAAATTATGTTCTTGTATTAACTCTCTAGCTTCATGACTCTTAAAACCAACGTAAGGTTGAAATCTAAAATCTCCATTTGAGAGCTAACTAACGTATTTATACGCTCGAATGCATAGCAATTACTTGCTTCGAAATTAACAAATATTACAATTTGAAACTTATCCTAAGATTCAATTATCAGTGACATATAAAAGTTTTTATATATATGTCATTTGAATCCATTCATATTTTTTTAACAAAAGTAAACCAAAAACCGAAAAAATAAAACCCGACTTAGTTTCAAACTTCAAGCACGACGATGTAAGTTCTCATCATCGTCGTCAACAGCATCGGTGGCTCCAGCAGCGAGATCAAGAAGCTTCTCCATCTGCAATGTCATCTCCATAAGCGTCTTGGAAGCGGTATCGGTGTTTTTCTCGACCAAACCCTTCACACGCCTTATTTCATCGCCAGAAACCATGACGTCGTAGTTGGCAGTGTCTGGTGAGTCCTTGAGTTCCAATAGAGCGCTTTTTAGAGAAGCCAAAATACCAACATAGGCGTCGTGGCACTCATTGAACTGCGTCTTCAATGTTGCGTCCTTTTTGGCTGTCTCGGCTGCGAAACCGGCTGTTTTCTCGCAATGGGATATTGCAAGGCCGACCACGGCCTCCGCCAATGGCAACTACAGATTAAAACATAAGTAGTTTCAAAATTGTAATGACCTTTTTAAACACCTATATATAAAAACTCCTTAAAACAAATGTTGAGTCAAAATAATTTCTATTGAGTTTGGTATTTACGTTTTGCTATGAACAAATAATAAAATTTTGAAAGATTGGTAAAGGGGATTGAATTTGAAGGAGTTCAAATGAACACATAAGCGATTTTAATGAATTTTATTGAATGGTAGCTTAAAAGTTCGAATTTGGTTCTTCACACTTTTTGCATTGAAGTTTTTACGAAATTTCATTTAAATGTTGTTAGTTGTTACCATAGACGCACAAACCATCAAAACCTATATAGATGTGTTTTAGTTTAGAATTATGATTGAATAGCTATGTGGTTAGATGGTTAGTACCAGGCCGGTGGCAGCAGCGGTAGGAGGATAGGTGGTCAATGTTTGGATGCAGAATTGTTTGTTTTTGACTCGTTGGCAATTGGCATCGATGAATTCTCTGTTGACCAAGGCTGAAGCTGGGGCTAAGAGAAATTGTGACAGAACTGCCAAAGTAACGACGAGGAAACAACCAGAGTAAGAAGCCATTTCGTCGCCGGAAAAAGGTTTTATTTCTCTTAACCTCTAAGTATGGGGAATAAGATTTTGGTTTTAGCTTTTGTTGGTTGAGTGAGGCAATATCACTTTGGGTCATATATATACAAATGGGCAGTCTAATTTAAGAATGTCAACTGCGTCAAATTTGGTCAATTTTTACTAAATTTAGTGTGTTCTCAGTTTGGACGATCGCTATAAATAGGTCATTGTCATGGTTCCTTTAACTTTGGTCAGCAGACATAAATATTCAAACTTATCGCCTTTCTTTATTTAGAAAGAAAAACTGTAAGATAAAACTGTGGTTTCGTCTATTTTAAGGCAATAGAGAGAGTAACCTAAATCATTAGAAATCATTAATCAATCATCACGGCAAAACATTCAAAAAGTTGAATAGTTAAAACTTAATTTGACCCCTACGCTTACACTAAACTTATTCACAGATAGTGTTCACAACTCCCAAATCGAACCATACCCGTAAATTAATGAAAAATTGAAAACAATAAAACTTAGTAAGAAAGAGAAAAGCTTCAAAAGAATTACCCTCTTTACTACCATAGTTCACCAATCACCGTCCCTCCTCTGCAGCTGCATAGCTTCTACTTTCCCTTACTGAAGAACCAGCAATTACGTCGTCCTCTTGTACATTACGTCTTGTTTCCCAGTTTCCGTGCCTGGCTTCTGATCGAATTGTTGGTGCTCTCTCATTAGACCCGACTCTCATTTGGTCAATATCGATCTTGTGATGCGCTGTATCGCTGCCCTCTTCGACATTTAAACAGTGCTGGAGTTTCAAAACATCTTCATCGATGTCTAGATCGTCTTCCACCTTCTGACGCCGTTCCTCCCTATTTTCTTCATCTGCTTCTTCCGGTCGTTCCCATGTGGTAGCCAATGTAATATTCTTTGGAGATTCTTCTTTGATGAACGCTCTGAAGTCATTCCTCGAGGGTTTAACTTTTGAGCAAAATGTCTCAAGAAAATTGTTTGAACACCCACGGTTATAAACGTTGATTCTGTTGTCTGATCTGTACCGGAAATTCTCATAGGTCGTCTGAAAAATCGCAATGCAAGGTATCAGATGAGACACAGTTTACACAATACATACCCGGAGCAGAACAAAACTAACCTGGTTTGTGCTAATGAGGTACAAGTGAAACCCAGTAAGCCCTCCAACAAACCACAGGGAAATAAAGCAATATATCATCAGCATAACCGCCCAGGGTGATTCTCGCATTGCCCTCCACACAGTACCTTGATGGT
Organism: Arabidopsis lyrata subsp. lyrata; assembly: GCF_000004255.2. NCBI lineage: Eukaryota > Viridiplantae > Streptophyta > Magnoliopsida > Brassicales > Brassicaceae > Arabidopsis > Arabidopsis lyrata. The sequence continues at coordinate 13,646,951 of NW_003302548.1, read as the reverse complement.
TATCCATCAGAACCTTGATGTATAATGCCGACATCGAAAAAATGTAGATGCAGAGAATAGTTGCCGAAGAAACAAACATAAAGAAGTACCTATAGTTTCTCTGCCCACAACACCCACAAAACAAAATGTCAAGATGGAAAATTAAGTTCACAGTTTTGTCAACAACAGATAAACCAGATCCTCAAATATGAAATCCTTTTATAGAAAATCCTGCACATTTTTCAGCCTATAAGAAGTTATGAACTGCATATCTTCCTAGTTTAATATGATTTTGAATCAGCTTACCACTCCAATGCATTGGCCTACCCAAGGGCAATGATGATCAAAGCGCTCAACACAGTTGTTGCAAATGGAACAATGGGAGCAACGAGGAGGCCGATAAAGCATGCATGTATCACAATATTTAACTCTAACAGAAACGCCATAAACCATGACTTCCTTCGTCCTAGGAATTTGAACAGTGGGTGTTTGTCTTCCATCACTTGATGCAGTTGTATCATAGCATAGTTCTTCCTCTGGCGGATGCGAATTTCTTGGAACGATTCCAGGATCCCGCGCAGAAGTGAGGAATAGAAGGATCAGTACCTATTAAAAAGCAGTTATATGATTTTTTTTTAAAGCATAAATGAGGTAAGAACACTAAACCTGCCCATAAAAACATAATCCGAAAGCCATACAAAAAGTGACAAACATTCAACGTAATACCTCAAACTTTATCTCTAAGCTAGAGGAAAGAACATAACAATGAACATAGTACGATACATTTTCTTGTGGAGTGATTTCATTATTTTGGTTAGATTCTTAACTTATTGTGTTATGATTACCAGTGAATCATACTATGATGCATTTATATAATCAACATTCAAATTTTTTTATAAAAAAGAGTTCCTATAATATCCCATGATAAGTTAAAAGGTATACAAAAATTCATGTGATCACATATCAAATGGGCATTGGAGAAGACTTACAAAGACAGTAAATAGGACTCCTGCCACTAAAAACACATGTCCCGCATTGTTTGGTAAGAGCTCGCGGCGAAGATGTGTTGCAACAAATACAGAAAAGAAACAAACTGGAGTTATGATGAGCAGGAAGGTAAAAGGAATAGACCAAGCATCTGGCCCAAAAATCAATCTCCCACCAAATAAAAACTTCTGCAAAAGAGCAACAAAAGAGAATCATGTTCAGTATAAAATACAGCATGGAGCAAAGCATTAAAAGCTATATTCAAAAGTGTTTAATGGGTTCCATTGACAATAAAGTTGGCGAAAAATGCTTGGAGAGTGAACCAATGATGACTAGAAAGCTCATCAATGTCGAAAATATGGCGATCACAACAGCATGGAAACAAACCAAATCTAACAACCAAGATATTCATGTTCATACTTAGACCTTCATCACTATCAACAGTGAAAAAGATTCGAACTTTAAACACATTCAATACACAAAATTCGACATATCTAGATGAATCCAATAAAGCTCACCGATGTAATCTCACTGAAAATGCTCTCTTCACACACAAAATGTCTACATTGTACTCACAAAACTTACATGCTATATAAATCAAATCCACATAAAACTACGACAGTGAAGTGATAAAAACGTCGCCTTTACGAAAACCTAACAAATAATTGTAGATTTCTTGAAATGCAGATTCCAGAAAAAAGGGAAATCGAGAGTCAAAGGACCTTACATTACTTCCCTTCCAGGCTTCGAAGACCCGTCTCGCCATTGGAATCAGCGAACGGATCAGAGACTACTCCTCGCTACACTCTCTTGAGGATCCTAAACAAATTTCTTCACCGATTCATTTCGTTTCAGAATTGGAGTCACCAAAACCTAAGTGTTGTCTCTCTCTCTCTCTAGCAACAAATTTCCAAAACAAAATTGAAGTTTTTGTGTGGTGTGATCTCTTCTCTCTTCTCTTCTCTCGCTCACAAAAGGCGTTTCGTTTCTGGATTGTCTCCCGAGAGAGACGAACATTACAGTTTTGTTCCTTTTTTTTTTTTTTTTTTTTTAATTACGCATATTAAATTATATATTTTTTAATGTTTTAAAAACCGGACCGGTTTTGTAGCCGAAATTGGGTTGAGCCAGTGTCTGGTCCGGTTTAAGAACATTTTAGCTACAAGTACAAGATTTATACTGAATGGCTAGAAAAGACATGAAATGCCAAGAGATAGTCTTAATCATGAAACAAGAGGCAAAAAATTGCTACCATGGACAAAAGACTACCAAAATATCCCACCAAATCACGTGTTTGTTTGGCACGAAAACAAATATCACAATGTTTGATCATCTTTAGACTAATTTTGTGTTTATCATTATAATTGGAGATAGACCAAATTCTCACATATTTTCATATAATGAAACTAGGATTTAACTCGCTGTATATCGCGGAACAAAATGTTTGTTTCACACAGTTTTTAGTAAATCAATATGATCGACATGTACAATATTGATGATGTTAATAAATAATAAAATAAGAATTTAACTCGTATTGAAGCGTCATGTTAATGATATTTTAAATTTTTATAAAGTCGATTCACACCTCTCCCGCCATATAGCATGTCCCGTGTTATTTAAAACTTTTTTATTGATTGGTGATCTAGGGGATAATAATGTGACTTGGTTCATTTGCCATTTATGCAGTGATTCTTGTACTTTTTACACCTTGTGAATTAGTAGTGTACTATATTTATTATTAGTATTTTTTTTTTTTTAGTCAAACATCTGATTTTCATTAACCTAAAGAGTCTCAACCTAAAACAGAATAGGAAATACATCCAAAGGTAAGGAAATACAAAGTAGTAAGGCAACAAGCGCCAAAAAGGCCATCAAAAGATAGCTAAACGAGGGATAGATAAGTTACAAATCACAAGGAGAATATAAGAGACCAACAAACAAGTACAATCTCAATATCTTCTTGATTGACCACATGGATAATAACCTGAACGGTTATAAACTCTTCGACAAAGGTAGAGGAGACTATCAGTCGGGAGGAGGAACCTTGCAATACCGACAAGTCTTGATCATCCATAGGACTCCAAACAAGAGGGAATTTTGGGAAGAGAATTTGCTTCAAAGAAGCAAAACAAGCATCTAAGAATGCTTTCTTGAGTGCCAAACTGTCTGCTACAAGGACAATAATGAAGCATTGTCGAAGCGATAGCTTTTTAGATGCAAGGTGACTTTGAATGTCTTCAAAACACCAATCCTTTCGGCTAAGGATAGAACCATCAAGCAGGAGAACTTCAGAAGAAATGATGAAGGACCATCCCATACCAGTGAGAGATGAGATGGCAAGCCTAGCAACACCAAAGAAGGATTTCATCCCTGCAACTAAACAATTTTCTCACAAAGAAGAAATTGATAGAACAAACATCTCCACAAAGGAGTAAGAATGGCAACGAAGGCCCAAACATAAACAGTCCAAGCAATTAACAAGAGCCTTGAGATAAACCATACAATAAGAGACTCACATTCCCAAAGATAGATCCTATCAAGGATTGTATCCAATATAGCAAATGAAGATAAACTATCCCTAGCTAAATAAGGGAAAGAAAACAACAAGACAAATGTATACTTGTACGGACCCGAAATGAAATCGGTAATATATAGATCTGCATACTGAAGTAGGAGGTCGCATAAATACGTTAAGAATGTCACTAGAAGACACAACCCTAGTTTCAACCCGAGAGACGGTAGCGAAATACCGCGAGTAAAGAGGATGAGGAAGGAAGGTGGATGAGATCACAGGGGAAGCATGCCTTTCGAGGGGTGGAGGCGGTGGATCTGGAGGATTTAACCTGATAAAAATTCCATGTTTTCAATTGCCTATTTTTTCATAATTGCCTCTCCAGTTTTGTAGATCTACAACTGCAACTAAGTTTTTGCTAATACTCACACCTCTACCTCCTACTGCACTTATCTCATCTCCTACATCAAGTATGGTCACTAAAAGTATTTTAGAGATAGAAAGTAACATTAAGCAGATTATTGAGATAGAAAGTAACATTAAGTAACATTAATTGTTGATATTTTTGTTAAAATCATCATTTGATGGTTTGAACATGTCCTAATATATGGTAAACCCGTTTTTGATAAAAGACAGCTCATGGATGTTGATATCTTTTTTACATTACCAATGGATGTTGATGAATCCAAGTTGTTGCACGAACTTGATATTTCAATCACTAATTACGGCACCAACGAGGAGTTCGAATGTTCGATCAACATCCATCGGCTTTCTTTCGTCAACGATGGATTTATATACCATATCTTGGGACATTTCGAACCATGATAATCTTAACAAAAACATCAACAATTAGTGATTGAAACATCAAGTTCATGCAATAACTTAATTTCATCAACTAAAGAGAAAAGAAAACAGAGGAATACCACATACTGTACGAAGAGAATTCTGACAATAACTGAATTATTGTCCATATTCTATAGCTGATCACGACACTCACATTCAATTTTAGAAGATTTTCTATGTATGTATAGGTGATCTCATTGGTGAGTTAAAAATTAGGGAAAATTTTTAAAAATGAAAATCTTTAATAAATAGAGAGTTTTAAACTCTATGTAAAAATAATGATGTCACTAAAATTAACATATCCTTCTAATTGACTAGGGATAAATCATATAAAAACAAAGCCAAAATCTAAGTTAGGGATATCATAAAAAAACCAAATCTATAAATCAAAGTTGACCACATTATGAAAAAACTATCTCATATGGTTTTTTAATGTGAGCGATAATATGAAATCAAGAGAAAAAATAATAAGTTTCAATCAAAAGTAAAAGAACGGAATTCGGAAAAAGTAAAATTAGAAACTCTACTATGAAAAATAATTTGACATATGAGGTAGATAAATGAGATCCTTTTATAGATACATAGAGATTTGTTTATGAAGAACTAATTCAAAAATAAAATTAAAATTAAAACCTTTAAGAACAAACGTAAAACTTTATATTACTATAAAATCAAAAGATATGAATCCAAATTAATATGATATAGCACGTTTACATCGACATTCACAGAGAAGAGTGAAGACGATATCTATATAATTTATACACAACAATAATTCTGAAAAGCTCTAGACGGATTGATTTCATGTTCGCCTTTTTGATTTTGGTAAGAGATAAATCATCTAAAAACAGATGCCATGTATAATCATGCATCTATCTTGATGAAAATATTTAATGTTTTATGAATAAATATAAAATTTATAGTAGTATATGTGTATAGAAAAAATAATTTGGGAAAGATATGAGTATTGTAATGAAAGGAAAGGCAACTATTTATAACAAATGAGTTTAAGGTACTAAGAGTTTAGTGGGGCATTATATTATTCCATACTTCATACGTTATTAGTTCATAAGTTATTAGGATTTTAGGATTTTAATAGAATTTTAGTGGAGATGAATAAGTTACTCAATTAGTGAAAGAAAACGTTACATGATTTTTAATTAACTTTAATACATGATTTTTAATTTAAATTTCTTATATTAATTGTGCGAGAGGACTCAACTATTTAAACATAACATTTTAGTCTATACTATATATTTCCTTGCATTTAGATAAATATTTTGGCAAAAGAAATTAGAGAAAATTTTAGATTTGAAATACATGTCAAGTATACCAATCAGGTAAAAGAAATGATTTTTTGGAATTAAGATTGACTTAAAATTATAGAACTTATGGTTTAAAATAAATCAAAAGAAACAAAGTTAGGAAGAGTTAGGAAAAAACTAGAAAACGTTACATGATATTCAATTGGTTTTAATACATAATTTTTAAATTAAATTCTTCTATTAATTGGGTTTTGATGAGATGACTCAACTTTTTAAACGTAACATTTAGTCTATACTATTTCCATTTAGATAAATATTTTGGCAACCTTTTTTTTTTTTACTTTGAGTGATGAAAAATAAATCAAATAAATGTAGAGAAATTGTTAATAATGTCCTGTTTCACACACCCTTTTTTAACATTGCCCCTTTTTGCTTGTCATTTTTAAAAATACCCCTTAATTAATTCAAATATGACCAAAGTACCCTTGCTTTCATAACCTAAGATCTGCACGGTTCTCTCAACCATTCTCTCTCTTTCTCTCATTTCGATCGGCGACGATTTTCCGATCTCGATTCCGATATCTCGATTCCGATATCAAATCGGCGTCTCCTTTCGATTTCGCTTTCTATCGGTGGTAAAATCTCGTTGTTCGTTTTCGATTTGATCTGTTCGATTTCGATCGGCGTTAACATCTTTTTGTTCGATTTTGATTTCTCAGCGTCTCCGTCTCCGTCTGTGTTTTATTTCGATCTGTCCCACATCGATTCCAGGTTAGATTCCTCACTATGTTTTAGAAGCTTTTTTGAAAGGTTTGTCTTTTGGAAGTTAGATTCTGTGGTTTGATTCTGTGGTTAGATTCTGTGTTTCTGTGAAAGTTTGGTCTTCTTGAAGCTTTTTTGATCTCATTATTGACTGATAACGCTTGATTTGACTGCTTGATTTTGAACTGTAGATTTTACAACATTGGTTTGATTCTGTGGTTAGATTCTGTGTTTCTGTGAAAGTTTGGTCTTCTTGAAGCTTTTTTGATCTCATTATTGACTGATAACGCTTGATTTGACTGCTTGATTTTGAACTGTAGATTTTACAACATTTTTAAAGGTTCGTTCTTAACTTGTAAATGCTTCTTAATGCTTGATTTAGGGTATATCCTCTCTGATTTATTCCATTTCTTGATTTTATAACCGTTAACTGTGGATTTTACAACATTTTTTAAAGGTTCGTTATTAATGCTGAATTATTCATTTGCTGTAATTTACAACCGTTTTAAAAAGGTCTTAAATGCTGAATTATTCCTTTTCTGTATTTTACAACCGTTTTAAATGTTTTACATTCTTGATATGGTTTTTATGCTTGGTTTTTACGCAGATGTCTAACAATGACTCATTGGATGTGCTTAACCTACCGCCCCGTATATATAATCCCGGGTTTGAACCAAACATTGGAGCTGTTGTTATTCAACATTTCGAAACGCATTTGGTCAAAAAAGTTGAGCTCGCACTAGGGGAGGAACAGTTTAATCTAATTAAAGCCTCTTTCCTTGGTCCTATTATTGAACTAGCAAAAAGAAGTGGAGTTAATTTTTCGGGGAAGATTTTCCACTTCTTGATGCAGCGAAGGTTGCTTTTAAAGGAGAAGAATCTCTGGTTCACATTTGACTCCCAGCCAATGCGATTCTCAGAGAGAGAATTCTTGCTTACCACAGGTATATCTAAATTAGTTTTGTTTTGTAAGTTTTTAATCAATTTACAATGTGTTTTAAAAGTTTTACAATGTATTTAAAAACATTTAACAATGTGTTTTACAAGTTTTTATAAAACTCTAATATCAAATTTGTATTCACTTACAGGTGTTCAGTGTGACCTGATTGATAGTGAAATGCTTCGAAAAGGCAAAGCTCCATCAAAAGCTCCATATTTCTGGACTCAGAAAGAGCATTTTACGCTGGAACAACTCCAAAAACGTTTGTTTGAACCAAATCAGCTGCATCCGCTGGATGCTGAAGAGAAACTGAGTCTAGGTATGGTAATTTTGACAGAAGCCTTTCTCTTTACACCAGGTTCGTTGGAGAAAATCCCTTTGTCTAGACTGGTACATGCTTCAGAATTCGCAATCTACACATCTCAACCGTGGGGCAAGCATGCATATAGGGTTCTTGCTACAAGCATCCAACGGATAAATGAGAATACTTGGGCAAGAGGCACATATGAAGTAAAGGGATTTGCAATGGCGATACTACTATGGGCCTTCAGCGCAGTTCCATCTTTGGGCTCAGCGTTTGCAACAGAATGTGTTACATCGAGATCTGAGTATCCTTTGTGTTTGAAATGGGAAACAACTCAAACACCAAGATTTTCTCATGTT
>NW_003302548.1:13499215-13638129 GCF_000004255.2 Arabidopsis lyrata subsp. lyrata | reverse complement strand
AGAAGAGGTTGAAATACCAATCACATTTCAGGAAAACAAACAAACAGAGACCAGAGAAGAATCATGCAGTCCACCTGATGAAGATTCACACGAGAATGTGAATGATGAAAAGGTATGTAACTAAATGAATCTGATTGGTTTTTATAAAGAATATCTTTAGTGATTTAAAATGTCTTTTAAATTTATAGGTTGCTCAAGAAGAGGGAGCCACAGATGAGGTTCCACATGCTAATGAAGAAAACGATCCACAATGCTCGAATGTCAATGATAAGGTATGCTTTAGAAGAGATTTACAACGTTTTTAAAGGATTTTACAACTTATTTAAAAGTTTCTATAAAAAATTTACAACCTATTTTAAACTATTTATAGGTTTCTCAAAAAAAGGAGAAACAACATGAAGAGATGAGAAACATGGATGGGGCTCCACAGGGAACTCAAGAAAGTGATTCACAACGATCAAATGTGAATGATAAGGTATGCATTAATGAAAAAAGTTTTTTGTAATGTTTACAACATTTTTTAAAGGATTTTACAACTTATTTATAGGTTGACAAATGTTTCTACAACTTATTTATAGGTTGCTCAAACAAAGGAGGCACAACATAACAAGATGGGACACTCAGAGGAGCCGTCACAAGAGAGTGATTCACAACAATCGAAAGTGAATGATAAGGTATGCATTAGTTAAATCATAATAATTTACAAAATCATTTTACAACGTTTTTTACAAGGTTTTAGTACGTATTTAAATGATTATAATAAGACGTTTTCATGGTCTTCTGTGTTTTGCTAATTTATTTCTCTAGGAAGAAGAAGCTCGGCTAAAGAAGGAACATTCAGGTACACCATTATTTTTTTTTGTTAAAAATGATGTTTTTTTTTAATAATAAAATGGAACATCTAATATTTTCATGGTGTCATTTACTGTCCAAGATCGAAAACTAAGTGAGATACAACAGAAGGAAATTGATGATAGGGTCATACTCTGGGCTAAAAACAAGAACTTCATTTTTATGATGTCATCACTTCACCAGGTAATCTTATAATAATTTGTTATTTTTCTCATAACTACAAAAACTAACGAAATTTATTATACATTACAGATTATTTGGTCCAATAGTTCATGGGAGACTGTTCATCACTTCAATTTGGTAAACAATGACAATGAGATAGGTTTAGCAAAACGTAAAGCACTGCTTGCTTTACATCCAGACAAACAACATGGAGCTAGCGCCGAACAGAAGTATCTGGCAACAAGACTTTTCAGCGTAATAAAGGTTAGTTTAAAACAGTTTTTCAAAATAAATGCGAAAACAATTTTTTTATGTTGAATCGTTTCTTATTGCTTTTTTATTAATTTATTTTGCAGCAAGAATGGGATATCTACATCAGGAAAAAGCAAGTGTGAAAGAATGTAGTTAACATAAGTTCCTTTCTTATTGTAGTTATCTTTTTAAACCAGTATGTTATTTTGTAAAACAGTGATAACGAATGTGTTTATGGAACAGTTTATTAGATGAAGAATATTGTTAACTATTGCAATTTATATCCAGCTTGTTTCAAAGTGTTATAAAGGGTTTTACAAGGGTTTTTATAGGTTAATACGTTTTTACAAGATTTTTATAAGGGTTTTACAAGAGGTTTTAAAGTGTTTTATAGGGTTTTACAAGGGTTTTTGTAGGTTAAAAGGTTTTTACAAGAGTTTTTATAGGTTAATACAAGTGTTTTATAAGGGTTTTACAAGAAATTTAAAAGATTTATGATGTTATTTCTATAAGAAGGTTTTAAGGTTTTTACAATGGTTTTTAAAGTTTTTTAAAGGGTTTTACAAGGGTTGTTATAGATTAACACGTTTTTACAAGGGTTTTTTGGTGGTTTTAAAAGAGGTTAACAAGTGTTTTTAAAGTGTTTTACAAGGCTTTTTGTAGGTTAAAAGGTTTTTACAAGAGTTTAATTTATAAGGTTTTACAAGGTTTTTTAAAGTTTTTTAAAGGGTTTTACAAGGATTTATGTAGGTTAAAAGGTTTTTACAAGAGTTTTTATAGGTTAATACAAGTGTTTTATAAGGGTTTTACAAGGCTTTAAAAGATTTATGATGTTATTTCTATAAGGAGGTTTTAAGGTTTTTACAATGGTTTTTAAAGTGTTTTTCAAGGCTTTTTGTAGGTTAAAAGGTTTTTACAAGAGTTTTATAAGGTTTTACAAGGTTTTTTAAAGTTTTTTAAAGGGTTTTACAAGGGTTTTTGTAGGTTAAAAGGTTTTTACAAGAGTTTTTATAGGTTATACAAGTGATTATAAGGGTTTACAAGGTTTAAAAGATTATGATGTTATTTCTATAAGGAGGTTTAAGGATTTACAATGGTTTTAAAGTTTTTTAAAGGGTTTATAAGGGTTTACAAGGGTTTTTATAGGTTAATACGTTTTTACAAGGGTTTTATGATGGTTTAAAAGAGGTTAAAAAGTGTTTTAAAGTGTTTACAAGGCTTTTTGTAGGTTAAAAGGTTTTTACAAGAGTTTTATAAGGTTTTACAAGGTTTTTTAAAGTGTTTTAAAGGGTTTTACAAGGGTTTTAAAAAGATTTTATAAAGATCACCATGGTGATGAAAGTGACAGAAACATGTCGGATACGGAGACCCTACAAACTGTTGATCCTGTTACTCTCATTCCTGGACTCCAAGCCTCTGTCCCTTCGGTTGGTTTTAACAAATCTGTAAGCAATGATGTTTCATCACTCCCTAGTGCTTTTGAAGACACGGAACTCACTGCTGAGAGACTTCGCTATCTTCATGCCAAATTTAGTCGAAGTGATGGTCTACACGCAGAGAAAAAGGATTTCCTGGAGGCTTCAAGTGACAATGCTCAACAACAGTTTGTGTTTATGAAGAGGAAACGGGTTCAGTTTGAGGCAATGTACCAGCGTGACGAAGCTGCGGATGAAATGGCGGTCCTGAGCCATTTCTGTAAGAAGGAGAGAAGAACTGAATCTGCGGGTTCATGCTCACGACATGATGGAATAGACGGAGGCGCGGGGGGCCCGGTACCCCCAAGGGATCCAATATGAGGACAGCTTCATGGAATTGCCAAGGCATCGGCGCCGCTATTACGCAGTCCCGTTTATTTCAGTTGTGTCGTTTGTTTAAGTTTGATATTTTATTCCTAGTTGAAACTCTGAACCCGTGTGATGTACTATATAAATTAGCGTGTGATTTAGGATATCCTAATGTAATAACTCAGCCCCCCTGTGGAAGGAGTGGTGGCTTAGCTTTGATGTGGAAAAACAGTGTTTCTTTATCCTTGATTTCTCGGGATGAAAGACTCATTGATGCTCATGTAACATATAATAATAAGAGCTTCCACTTGTCTTGTGTGTATGGCCATCCGGTTCAAAGCGAACGTTATATTCTCTGGGAAAAACTTGAAAGAATTTCAGAAAATCGAGATGAAGAATGGATGCTAATCGGGGATTTCAATGAGATTCTATCTAATTCTGAAAAACTTGGAGGCCCATTGAGAGATGAATGGACTTTTCGAGATTTCCGAAATATGGTTGCAAATTGTGATTTAGTAGATATGAGATCAAGAGGAGATAGATTCTCGTGGGTGGGAGAAAGGCATTCTCACACTGTGAAGTGTTGTTTGGACAGAGTCTTTATTAATTCGGCCATGGCTGCTAGCTTCCCAAATGCAGAAACAGAGTTCTTGGAATTTACAGGTTCTGACCATAAACCGATTGTTGTTCACATCAATGACTCGACAACTTATCGTCATAGACCTTTTCGTTTTGATAAGAGGCTTGTGGACATCCCTGAGTTCAAACAAGTGGTAAAAGAAGGATGGAACATTAGGAATAATTTGCAAACGGTGGCTATTACGGAACGTATTCGGTCATGTCGCAAAGCAATGGCTAGCTTGAAACATAGATCAAATCTGAACGCCGAAGTGCGAATCCGTACTTTGCAAACTCGGCTAAACAGATCAATGGAGAGTACAGTGAGAGCAGAGAGACAACAAATTCCACAAATTCAAGAAGCTTTAGCTAGAGCGTATGTTGATGAGGAGAAGTATTGGAAGCAGAAAAGTAGAAATCAATGGATGAAGGAAGGAGATCGTAACACAAGCTATTTCCATGCTTGTGCAAAATATAGATTCTCTCAAAACAGAATCATTTCGATCCTTGATGACCAAGGCAGAGTACACTCTGGAAATAATGATGTTGGCGTTCACGCTCAAGCTTTCTTTAACGATATTTACACAACGAATGGCATCCAAGTCTCTCCAATAGATTTTGCGGATTTTCGACCAACTGTTACTCCGACTATTAACACAGATTTAACAAGAGAGTTCGGCGACAATGAAATTTATGACGCCATTTGCCAAATAGGTGACGATAAAGCTCCGGGGCCGGATGGCTTAACGGCGCGGTTCTACAAACAGTGTTGGCATATTGTTGGACAGGATGTCATAAAAGAGGTTAAAAACTTTTTTACAACATCTACTATGAAGCCGCACATTAATCATACAAACCTTTGTCTACTTCCGAAGATTGAAAATCCTTCAACTTTCTCGGATTATCGACCAATAGCGTTGTGTAATGTGTTATACAAAGTTATTTCTAAATGTATGGTTAGCCGTTTAAAATCTCACCTAGATTCTATTGTCTCGGAGGCTCAGGCTGCATTCATCCCAGGACGAATTATTAATGATAACGTTATGATAGCCCATGAGATTATGCATTCCCTTAAAGTTAGAAAGAGGGTATCACAAACGTATATGGCTGTGAAAACTGATGTCAGCAAAGCTTATGATCGAGTCGAATGGGAGTTTTTAGAAACAACAATGCGACTATTTGGTTTTTGTGATACATGGATAGGTTGGGTAATGGCTGCGGTTAAATCTGTCCGGTTTTCAGTGTTGATCAACGGTACACCCTTTGGACATATCAAACCCACCCGAGGCATTCGACAAGGTGACCCTTTGTCCCCATATCTCTTTATCTTATGCGGAGATATATTAAGTCATCTCATCAAATCAAAAGCTTCAGATGGTGAAATAAGAGGAGTTCGTGTGGGAAATGGAGCTCCTCCAATTACCCATTTACAGTTTGCGGACGATTGTTTATTTTTTTGTCAAGCAAATGTCAAAAATTGTAAAGCATTAAAAGAAGCTTTTGATGTCTACGAATACTATTCCGGTCAGAAAATCAATGCTCAAAAGTCAATGATAACATTTGGATCACGGGTGTTTGGTTCTACACAACATCGTCTTAAGGCAGTTTTAGGTATCCCGAATCAAGGGGGAGGGGGAAAATATCTTGGACTCCCGGAACAATTTGGTCGCAAGAAGAAGGAAATGTTTAAATATATTATCGAACGTGTCAAAAAAAGAACATCCAATTGGAGTGCAAAATTTTTATCACCAGCTGGAAAGGAGATTATGATAAAATCTGTTGCTTTAGCTATGCCGGTATACGCAATGTCCTGCTTTAAATTACCCCAAGGAATTATTTCGGAGATTGAAACTCTCCTCATGAATTTCTGGTGGGAAAAATCTTCAAATAAACGTGGGATACCTTGGATAGCCTGGAAAAAATTACAATATTCCAAGAAAGAAGGAGGTCTTGGTTTTCGAGATCTATCAAAGTTTAACGATGCTTTGCTTGCAAAACAAGCTTGGAGAATCATTCAACACCCGCAATCGCTTTTTGCTCGACTGATGACGGCACGTTATTTCAAGGGGGAGTCGATTTTGAAAGCCAAAGCTAGAAGACAACAGTCTTACGGTTGGTCTTCGCTTCTAGTTGGCATTGCACTTTTGAAAAAAGGAACTCGGTATATACCAGGAGACGGTAAAACCATCCAAATTGGGGTAGATAATTTTGTTGATGCTCACCCACCAAGACCTCTAATCACAGAACCAGAAAATGTGGAGCTGACATTTGATAACCTAATTCATTGCAATGGAAATAGTCGAACTTGGAATGAAACAAAAATAATGGCATTGGTGAATCCTACCGACCACTCGCTCATTTATAACTCGTATCTCTCAAGAGTTAAGAAACCAGATACAATCATTTGGAACTATAATTCCTCTGGTGATTACACCGTTCGCTCGGGATATTGGTTCCTAACTCATGATCCAAGTGAAGTTATTAATACGCAGCCTGGCCGGCCTCATGGGTCGATTGAGTTAAAAAACAGAGTATGGAACCTTCCAATAATGCCTAAGATAAAACATTTCCTTTGGAGATTACTTTCTCGGGCTCTCGCTACAACAGAACGTTTAACGTCAAGAGGAATGAATATAGATCCTATCTGTTCACGGTGTTGGAGAAGCAATGAGTCTATAAATCATGCTCTTTTTACGTGCCCCTCCTCGATGGTGATGTGGAGATTATCGAATACAGAGTTTTATAGGCTTCACGGGGTGTCTGAAGATGTGGAGGAAAACATCTCCAATATTCTAAATCTCATACAGAACAACTCCTTGACAGATGTTCAAAAACTTCTACCTTTCTGGCTACTTTGGCGAATATGGAAATCGAGGAACAATATAATTTTCAACAAGTTTCGGGAAAGTGTTTCAAAAACGGTTTTACAAGCGCAGGCGGAAACTAAAGAATGGGTTGAGGCTACTAGACAACAAAGATTTTTGTCAACAACACAACGGCAACCCAGTCATTATACGAAAAAGTGGACAGCACCTATCCAACACTATGTTAAATGCAATTTTGATGCAGGTTTCCATATTCATAATCTACAGGCAATAGGTGGATGGATCATCAGAGATTACCAAGGATTTCCAAAAGTTTGGGGTTCTTTACTTCTGGATCATGCGGCCACTCCTTTGGAAGCGGAAACAAAGGCTCTTCTAGCTGCGTTACAACAAACATGGAGTCGGGGTTTTACAAACGTCGTTTTTGAAGGAGATTGTGAAATACTTATCAATATTATCAACAGAAATATCAAAAACAGTTCTTTAAGCAATCTCCTAGATGATATACGTTATTGGGCTTCAAAATTCTCTTGTGTTCAATTTAAATATGTGGGGAGAGAGGGTAATCAAGCTGCTCATGTTCTGGCCAAATTTGGATGTATTTCTTCATCTTATTATGCTGATTCTGTTTTCCAGCCGATGTGGCTTTTAAATCAAACTTGTAATGACATTAATCAGTTAATATAATTACTATTTTGACGAAAAAAAAAAAAAAAAAGATTTTATATAGATCTTACAAGTGTAACAACTTTTTGAAAACGTAGTAACACCTTTCTCCAAGAATAAACGTAAAAAAAGTTTTATAACAAGTTATGAAAGTTTTTCAATAATATTTTTTAAAAAAGTCATAAAATACTTAATATGTTATGTAATAAAATAAAATAAAAACTATATTGGAGCCACACAACTACTTTTGTTGTGTCCATTTTGACCACACCGACGACATTTGTAATTTGTTGCAGATTTTCCATACTCCCATCCACTAGGTATTCTCTTTTTCTTAGGCCTGCCACTAGGAACACGAGAAGATGGTGGTCGACAAACAAAAGCAGCAACATCGGCTGGAACCTCCCATTGTGTCCTATCACCAACGGGATATATACTCTCTGAATATGCTAGCGTCCAACTGTCAAACAAAGATGTAATTTTAAAAAATTGTAAGAGTTTTCAAAGGTTTGCAAGACAATCAGAAGTTTTTTTTAGGTCTTACAAGGTTTTTAGAGGTTGAACAAGTTTTTACAAGACATGATAAGGGTTTCACAATGTTTTTATAATATTTTACAAGGTTTTTTGATGATTTTGATAAGAAATTGATTTACAAGGTTTTTAATGGTTATAAAAAATTTTAAAATACAGTTTTATAATTTGTTTTATATAGTAACATACCTGTAAAGTTAGAATATGACATACCTTTTGTTGGAGTATAAGGTATCAACATAATCATATTCGTTAAGATTAATATGTTTTGCAGCCGCTATTGCATGAGCACACGGGATTTTCGTGATATTGAACACACAACACGTGCAGTCTCTTGTTTCTAAATTCACAACATGAACCAACGTACCTCCTTTCACTTCAAACACGTGTTGATTCACTTGTGACACTTCAAGCCAGCGTGCAGTAGAATCATACAGTGTCTTTACTTGCTTCATCACATTCACAGTAACTGAATGCCTATTACGAGTACCCTTCTCATGTCGTTCATTGAACCATCTGGTAAGAGTAGACCTAATTGTATCAAACAAACAGACAATTGGATACTCACGGCTTTCTTTCAACAGAGAATTCAAAGACTCAGCTAAGTTTGATGTCATAATGTTGTATCGATTGGCAGGTGCATAAGCACGTGACCATTTTTTGACATCCAAATCCCACAGATATTGTGCCATCTTGTTGTCAGCAAGAGACAGTTCATGGAACAACTGTTCAAAATCAAACCTTGTGTAAGCATAAGCTGCATCTTTCATAACTGGAATAAGCGTAGAGGATGACTTAAACCCAGTCTCAAGGTTTTTCTCCAAATGAAAAATGCAGATCCCATGATGAGCAAGTGGATAATTAACAATAAGAGCATTGGCAATTGATGATGCATGATCTGACACAAAAACTAAATCAGGTTCATCCGGGATAATTTTCTTCAAACACTTCATAAACCAGTCCCACGAAGCATCATTTTCTGAATCAACTACGCCAAATGCAATAGGATACAAATGAAAGTCACCATCTTGTGCTGAGGCACCAAGCAAAGTCCCTTTAAAATTTGATTTCAAATGAGCACCGTCAATACAAATCACTTTTCTCATCAATTTAAACCCTCTAATTGACGGACCAAAAGCAAGAAATGCGTACTTAAATTTGTTGTCAGGATCGACCTCAATGAAGGTTGCAGAACCAGGATTCTTCTCATTTACCATGTACATCCACATTGGCAAGAACTCATAACCATCTTCAGGTGTACCCCTAGCAACATCGATTGCATGATCTTTAGCTCTCCACGCTTTTGAATAAGAAACTCCAATCCCATTGTCGTGTCTGAATTTTTCTATCAGTTGTTTAGGTTTAAGCGCAAGCTTCTCTCCACGAAAATGATTACTTACCATTTCTCCTAATGTCCTAGCAGTTGCTTGGCGATGATTAACCTTCCTTAGCGAAGAATCACAACAGTGCTCACTAACATACTTTTTAATAATAAAACTATCTGATGCCTTAACCCTAGTTGCACGTAACTTCCAACTACATTTTTCATCAATGCAACGAAGAGTATACCGTGTTGAGTCTGATTTCTTAGTCCGGAACTCGAAGTTATTCTCCATTGCAAATAACTGCATCTGCCTTCCCATTTCCTTTTTGTCCTTGAACAACTTTCCACAATACAAAGTATTTGAAGATGCAGAAATAGTAGAACCACCTACAGGAGCTGAACCTTCAGATATATTAGAGAAGGATTCCGTTTCAGTTCTAACCCTCTCCGGGATGGTTGAGTCAAATCCCATCTGCAAAAGCAAAAAAAATTTGGATTTGAATTGTTTTACAAGGTATTTTAAAAGGATTTACAAGTTATTTTAAAAGGTGTACTAAAAAGGGTTTTTAAAAGGGTTTTACAAGGTATTTTAAAAAGATTTTTTACTGATTTTCAAAGAATTTGTAAGGGAATTGAAAATACCTCATTCATGACATGACATGCAGGAGCTGAAACAAAAGTTATAGGAGCAGGGTTTGCAGAATACATTTGTACCTGTAATATAATTTTTGCAAATTTACAAGTTATTTTGAATCTTTGTTAACTTATTTACAAGCTATTTTAATGATTTGTTTACTAATTTACAAGGTTTCTTTACTGTTTTACCTCATTCATGACTTGATATGTAGAATAAGGATCTGTATTGCTCTCACTACTAATTGAGATGTTGCTTGTCCCCATCATTGGATTACTGCTTGTTTTACCCTGTAAAGATAATTAAAACTGTTTACAAATTTGTTAAACCAGTTTACAAAATTGAATGTTGGTAAAATACCTTCTCAACAGTTACACATAGCTGAATACCGCCTCTGAATTCCGCAAGCTTTTTTATAAATGCTTGCACTTGCCTATCATTTCTAATATACATAGGAGGCATGTCTTTTGTAGAGGGTAATGAATAACTGAGTTTCACTATATTAATACCGACATCAATTCCAAAATCTTCTATAACAACAGCACACAAATCAGTGAAACACGTATCCTCATTGATAAAAGTAAGAGACCCTCCTCTTTCAACATCAAATTTAAAATCCCAACAATTGTTATTTTTCAATTTCCAAACACCAGATATGCAATTCAACTCAATCATTACGACCTGATAAAAAAGATAATGTATTATAATGTTAAACATATGTATCTTTATGATAGTTCACAAGGTATTTATAAAGTTCTTCATGGTTTTACAATATTTTTTAAAGGTTTACAATTTCACAAAAAACACGGTAAATCAAAATTATTTCACTAATAGTGTACAATAGTTACTGAAGAACATAAATACAGTGAGAAGATGAAGAAGAAATTTTTACAATGGTTTTAGAAAGTTTTTAAAGGTAACACGAATTATAATTTTCAAGCAAGACAAATTCGAGAAAATAGATAAACACAGAATCGAAGCTCTTAATTAATCAATTCAGATTTGAAGACGAATTCGATGAACTTTTGGATCTAAACGGTTCAGATTTCAGAAGCGATTCGAACCTAATTGATGCAGATTGGGATGAGTCACAAATTTTTGATTACAGACTCGATTGATCCTCGTCGATTGAACTCGACGGATCTAAGATGAAGATATCGACGGATCTAAGATCTCATCACCTTTTGTTCGTCGGCTGTGAAGGTGACGAGAGCCGCCGAGATTTTTGGTTCGTCGTTCCCCAATTTTGTCTTCGTCAATTTGGTTCCTCAATTGGTCAATTTGGTTACTCATTAAGGGTAAAATGGTCAATTTCAGGGAAACTATTAGGGAGGGGGCATTTTTGAAAAGGGGTATTAAAAAGGGGGCATTTTTGTGAGTCCTCCATAAATGTAGGAAATTTGAACAAAAAAATGTAGATAAGATGTGTGAAATAGATGTATCAACTATCATGTATGTGCTGCTTACCAAAAAAAAACTATCATGTATGTGTTAGTAAATAAATGATATTTTTGGTAAAAAAAATTAAAGAAAGATTTGGATTTGAAAATACATATTAAGTGTACCAGTGGGGTAAAAAAAATGATTTTATTGAATTAAGATTGACAGAAAATTATAAACTTATAATAGTTTAAAATAAACAAAGTAGAAATGAAAGAGTACATGTGTTACCTAAGGAGAGAACCAAATGTGGAAAAAAAAACTCTTTCTTATTATAGAAGATGTAAACAATGAAAATGGTTATTCAGCTTTTCCCATATATGATTCTCTCGTCCACACGACTCACGCATGAACAATAAAAACCACACCTACAAAATCTTATAGAAAAGGTAGAATCAAGTAACATACATGATATAACAAACAGCTAAACGACTAAAATAAAAATTTATCAATCCAGCTTAATCATCAACAAATATTCAATTTGCATATTAATCCGATTCCTTCTCTCGCAACTCCAAAGTCCAAAACAATGTTTGGTTTCTCTTCCAATGAGCACCAAGCTGATCCTTTGTAGCTTGACAAGAGTACCATGGTCCAATATGTCTACTACTTTGTTTAGAAAACAAGTCCACATATCATTGCTAATTTCTTAGATATCATGCAAACAAAGAGTCCCATGTCCTCGATTTTTGACTTCCATCTTCAATGATTTCAGGTAATCAATGGCTCTATCGATGACTAAGATCGGGTCCACCAGTTCCTCCCCGGGGACTATACTGCGCAAAAGGCTTACAGTCTCAAATATCTTCTCTTCTCCTATCTTCTTGCTAGACGTCTTTGAACGTTTTAAGAAACTAATCCCTGTGTTGTCATTGTCACAACTACCACAGCTCGATTCAGCGTCCCGCATATTCTCATTCGAGGTTTCAAGAAAAGGCGTTGCGCTCTCGAGTGTCTTTCTCTTTTTAGCATTTAATGATTGTCCATAGCTTCCAAGAAATGCTTTTTGGCCCTCATGGGCTGATACTACAATGCTTGGGGAATGGTCTGAGCTTGTAACCTCATCTTCTTCAGAACAATAATCACTCTCACCTTCCGAGTAAAGCAGAGCATTTAGTTCTTCCGTATCCTCCTTCAAATCCGGTTCGCTATTTCCATGCATTCCTTGACAAACAAACAAATCTTTGTTGCTTCTTTGGATTTCTTCCTTCATATCAGGACAGACAGGCTGTTTCAGGGTCTCAAAAGATTTCCGGATATCGGAAGTAACAAGCAGAGTCGTCGGATCACCAGACTGATCAAACACAAGGAACCTCTTCTGACTACATTGACCGCCATCAGCTTTAGATATAAAACCGTCTACTTTAAGAGGTACATGCTTCATACATTTATTTAGAGGAGGCAAGAACTGCTGCTGCAAGTGGGATGGTCCATGAACCCAACCATAAGAGCCATCAAAATAGGATTGAGTAGAAACTTGATAAGATCCACGAGTAGAAAACATGTCGCCGCATGGATTCAAGTCTTGATTCCCGAGATGAGACAGAGGTAGGGAAGTCAATGAGCTCAACCGCTGACTAGGAAACCACAAACCACGATCTTGTCCCATCCAACACTAAACAAATCAACTGTCCAAAAACAGATGACATCATCATCAACTCAAACAAATCAGCTAACTAACTTCTAATCAAGAATGGGAGGCCAGAAGAAAAATATATTAAAGATTATGTGTGCAAAGTCTTGAACTTACCAACTAAATGAATAAAAAAAGAAACTAAGGCTTGAAATAAGAAGGAGAAATATCCAGCTACTCTACGTGACGGGCTTCAACAATTGACGAAAATATTCAGCCTGCAAGATACACAACATCAAAGCCAATTAGAAAATGTACATACAATTTTTTTTATAAGTTAACTAGAACATAAACACATGAAACAAGAACAAGTAAAAAAGATGAAAGAAACCTGGCAATCTTGGAGAGGTTGAAAGCATGCAATGACTCTAACTACTATGTTTCCTGAGATACCGTGTTCGTGTTTGAGTGTTCGAAATCTTGTCTGTCCCGCTGATTGACAAACCATAACTACTTTCTCACCAACTGATTCCTTACCAAAACAGAGTATCCAAAATAACAAACCAGAGTATCTCAAATAATTTGGCGGACAAAGCAATGGACTGTGAAGAAAAAAGAAGACCACCCCATTACACACACAAAGAAAAAGAGCTGTGTCTAAAGCAAGATCTCAGTTTACAGAATCACACGACAGAAGACTAGTGTACGAAAAACATAAGCAGAAAGACTCAACCACCACCGCATGTTATTGCTTTGCTCGTTCTTGTTTTATCTCTAAAAGAATATATCTCGAAAACTGAAGAATAGAGAAACTCACAGAAGTGGAATGCAAGAGAAGCAAATAGAGTTTCTAAGGAGAAAGCAGAGAGAGGTTAAGGCAAAGAGAAATGAGCGAGGAAGAAGATATATAAAAGAGAAAAAGACGAAACTGACCTTGATCATACATAACTCATAACATACATGTGTGCGTGCGTTTAAAGTGTAGGTGTGTGTGTGTAGTGATGCCACAGTGTTTACCAAATCCAATAAGCTTTGTAGACGAACAAAGAATAAATAAAAAATCCAATAAGCTCTGTATCTTTTTTTTTTTGGTAAAAATGTTGATGGCAAATAAGCTGAATTTGATGGGTCCAAATTTTAAATAGTTGTTTATCTTTTTCGATAAACTTTTATGGATTATGCGGATATTAATTCGGGTTGTAACATAACGATATCACTAATACGAACCACTTAGTAACATATCTTCTAGTCCTGATAATGGTTTGTTTATATTTGAAAGATTAGCTGATTTAGTATATATACTAAACCGAAAATAATTTACTTTTGGTTGAAAGATCAACATATGCTATTAAAAATCATTTAGAGGTCAAAGTATCCAATGTGAAGAGGAAGAAGATCCAATCATTCCTCAAATACTCGTTTGCAGTGGCTTGACCATTCAAACCCCAACTCATTTCTTCTTTTACTTTTTACTTTTTACCTTTTTGCACCCTCCATTTTCATCTTCTTTGGGTTTCACAATAATGTTTTTGTCTTCCATTTTGGTTGGTCTATTTTCATATGGATCTCCAAAACACTTTCGTGGAAAATGATGTATCTGTTGTACTTAAAACGATACATTTGTGATGAATATATCTATTGTAACAACGGAATTTGGCAACAGTTGAATTTTAAACTTGTCATGAAAAATAGGTAACTCTGAACTCAACACTAGATAGTATAAAATAACGTCAAATTTTTTAAAAAAATACTAGATAGTATACGATAATTCTGTTTGAAGAAAAAAACAAGAAGATAATTTCGCTTATTTTCAACCTAAACCATTAAGAACCCGTTTGAACAACCTGCATCACCAAGATTACCAAGTCAGTCAATGACTTGATAGTAGATTATTTATCACATAGAAGCTGGTCTCAATATTATCTAAACCTAATTAATCCTCAAAAAAGAAATAGACACGTTCTCTCTTGTCAGAAAATGGCACTGGCTAGTAATAATTATACCCAAGATTATTTTCATTGACAATAAAAAGAAATCTGAAAACTATACTATTCAATATTGATAGATGTAGAAGACCCATGATTTAGTAACCTGAACCAAATCTTTCATGTACAGATAAGAGAGATCTGGTTGCTCACAATCATACAAGCATAGTAACATTTAATATTACCACGCCAAATATTTAAATTATACAAAACCCATTAGGCTAATATAAGTAATCCGTATAGTATAAATTGGGATTAATTAAAAGTGGATACACTTAACTTAATTAATCCCTTACTGGCTTTAATGGTGTCAGGGACCCAAAACAAACCCTCCACCGTTTTCTCTCTTTCTATGTGTCTCTCTAAGCAATCATATCATAGGTCCACCATTTTTCTTTGTCTTAATACACATAAGATAAATAGATAATACTCTTCTTACTTTGCGTGGTTAAAAAAAATACACATATATATGAGGATTTTGATTTGCTTTATCTTTTATGTTCTTCTTCCAATATAACAAATGTTCTTGAAAAAATTACAGAAACTGACTGAATATATATATCAAGATCATATTTTAATGTGATCCAAAATGTTGAACCGAGACCATTTATATAGTTACATATATTCACGAAACGCTTTTTAAAAACATGCTACACTACATATCATGACTACAAGTCTTCAAGCATGACCGTGTTTTGTAATGGTTTTCAGAAAAATATTCAAATTTAATTTCCTTCTAAGTAAAGGAAAAACACGCATGGGAGATGAGTGCAAATTATTTAATTCTTAGATAAAGCAACTAAGTGGGTCTATATAATTTAAAGTATACCAAATTAGAGTTGTAGTTGAGGAGCTTCTTATGGCCACTCCCAAATTCAAAAAGGTATTCATTTCCCATATTTTCGGCATAGAAGTTCTAGCTTTTGTTCATTTAGGACCTTTTAATATGATTTGGTTGATGTAACTACGAACATACGATATTAAAATACATAAATAAATAAATAAAGAGAAAAGAAGAAGAGCACCATAGTTGTGTGATGCTTTATTTGAGAGAATACATATTTAATATTGATTTTAAGAAGAATAGTGAAGGTTTTGGTAGGGACAATAGACAATGGAGCCATTTGGTACGTAGATTCTCCAACAAAATCATCCACGCTTCGTGCAATTTAAAGCAACCAATACACTTAACCATCACTTTAAGTTCCATTCCTCACTCCTCAAACTGATTTATTATCATATGTATCTCATACGTGTAAGTGAATGTGAAAATATAGATATGGTTCATGAATTTATCAAAAATAGAAGTATAGACATGGTTGAATCCACCTTTTAGTTTACTCTAAATGCTAACAATAGAACAATACATAGTAGAGTTGGTCAAGTTAATTGTTTAGACATGACACATCCGATCTCTTCGTGTCAATCAAATTGACTTATTAGTCATTTCTTAGTAGATTATATGTTTTCAATTCAAAATTAGCTGATAAGGAGTGAACTGATTCATATTTCTTATATACTGTTAAAATTCGTCGTCCCCTTTTAACATCGGTTAATTATTCTCAATATTTCAATCGCGTGGCTCTGCCCGACGAATACATTCATAATACTTCTAATTTTGATCTATGCTAGCACCAACTTGGTTTCACATACTATGATACTATCAATAAACTACTAAATTGATGTTATGAGGGAACTCAAATCCTTACTTGTGTTATATGAACTCAAATCTATCCACTAGTATCAATCAAAAAATGACCAATAGAAAACTTTTATGGGCCGAACTTCAAGATAAATGGGCCGAACTTTCTCACTCACTATTATCGTCAATAAAAACGGTTGGTACCAACACTTATTTTGATAATAAGTGATGATTATTGTTTTTGGAAAATACAAAACAAAAAAGTATTTATTTTATGAAAACAAAAAAGAAATGTAAATACAGATACATTTGCGTCGAGGCAAGACCATGTGCTCACTCACATGCGGTCTTCCCTTCTCTTCTCATCTTCCCTTTTTCATTTTCCTCTGCGTTTGATTATCTGAGAGAAGACGAACTTGTTCAAACCCAAAATCAAGAACAAGAACAAAGATCTTGCTTAAGAAAAGAAGACAATGAAAGAAGGAAACGATGGTTTTGTTAGAGCAGATCAGATTGATCTAAAAAGCTTAGACGAGCAACTAGAGAGACACTTAAGCAGAGCTTTGACTTTAGAGAAGAACAAGAAGAAAGATGAAGAAGACACAACCGCCGTCGCCATCGGTGGCTCTGCTTCTTCTTCCCCTGTCACTCTAAACGGCGGCGGATTTGTTGGGAAGAGGAAACAGAGACTTGAGTGGGAGATCGATCCTTCTAAACTTATCATCAAGACTGTTCTTGCACGTGGCACTTTTGGTACCGTTCATCGTGGTATCTACGACGGTCAAGATGTTGCCGGTTAGTCACCTACCCGTCGTTCTAGCTTCCTTTCCCTTTTATATTTTATATTATTAGTAGTAACTGTGAGAAAATGCTAAAGTCTTCAATTTTAGAATGGATTACTACATTTGTACTTGAAATGTCGGATCCGAAACAGACTTTGTACTTTGATTAGTTTAGTTATGTGTTCGTGTTCTTTGACTATGAAACTTGTTAGATTGAAAGAAAGTTTGGATTTTTAAGATTAATTGTTTTGGATTTTAGTTTTAGTTTTTCTTTAGTGGGTGGAAGCAATTCTTGTGATCTCCGTGAAGCCGACACGGGTTTTGCTATCATAAGTGCTTCAGCTACTTGAAAGGTCTCTACTTGGATAATTATGATTCTTTGCTTTGTGGATCTTTCATGTGATTCCAGCTGTTGTTGTCTCAATCTCTCTTTTTCTCAAAAATTAAATTTTTATAAGGAAAAAAAAGGGAAAATAATAGATCCCTTGAATGCAGTAACTAAGGAGCTTTTTTTTGTTTTTTACTGTTGTTGAATTTAAAGTGAAGAAATGAGCTAATCATTGTGGTGAAATTGAGCAGTGAAGTTGCTTGATTGGGGTGAAGAAGGTCATAGGTCAGAAGCTGAGATTGTGTCTTTGAGAGCTGATTTTGCTCAGGAGGTTGCTGTTTGGCATAAATTGGATCATCCTAATGTTACCAAGGTTCATATTTTACTTCTGGAAATTACCTTTTTTTTTACCATTGTTAGAGATAATGAGGAAATAAATAAGATTTGGGTCATCAATGAATGAAATTTTGCAGTTTATAGGAGCAACAATGGGTGCATCAGGTTTACAGTTGCAGACAGAGAGTGGTCCATTAGCAATGCCAAACAATATATGTTGTGTTGTTGTTGAATATCTTCCAGGTGGTGCTTTAAAATCTTACCTGATCAAGAACAGAAGAAGAAAATTAACATTTAAAATTGTTGTTCAGCTCGCTCTTGATCTCGCTAGAGGGTATTATTATATTCTCTCTTCTTTTGCCTGCCTACTCGTGGTTTTAGTAGTATTTGAAGACAAAGCGTATATTGGATTGTTGTTATGTTGCTTTCAGGTTGAGTTACCTTCATTCGCAGAAGATTGTTCACCGAGATGTAAAGACAGAAAACATGTTGTTAGACAAAACCCGGACTGTCAAGATCGCAGATTTTGGAGTTGCGAGAGTTGAAGCATCTAACCCTAATGACATGACAGGAGAAACTGGCACCCTTGGCTACATGGCTCCTGAGGTACTATTAAGATAATGCATCATCAAGTTTGGAACCAAACCTCATTTTTACACAAATAAACTTTGGCTGCAGGTTCTCAATGGAAACCCGTATAATCGAAAATGCGATGTATACAGTTTCGGGATCTGCTTATGGGAGATATATTGCTGTGACATGCCATACCCTGACCTTACTTTCTCTGAGGTCACTTCAGCCGTCGTCCGCCAGGTATAGTTATAATTTGTAATAGTGCTGAATAGCGGGA
The DNA here is from genome assembly GCF_000004255.2 of Arabidopsis lyrata subsp. lyrata. Taxonomy (NCBI): domain Eukaryota; kingdom Viridiplantae; phylum Streptophyta; class Magnoliopsida; order Brassicales; family Brassicaceae; genus Arabidopsis; species Arabidopsis lyrata. Next base: position 13,619,545 of record NW_003302548.1, on the reverse strand, counting down.
TGGTGGAATAGATTAAGCAAAGAAAACTCAATTTAATTGAAATGTGCACATTGGCGGTTTCACAATTATATTTTGTTATAAATCTTGAGGAATCACTGAAGTAAATAATGTGATGTGGAGTAGTGGAACCATTTCATCATTTCATTGAAGTAAAAAATCTATATGCACATATGCTACTTATGATCAATGCAGAACTTGAGACCCGATATACCGAGGTGTTGCCCGAGCGCACTTGCAGCAGTGATGAAGCGATGTTGGGACGCAAATCCAGACAAGAGACCGGAGATGGACGAGGTTGTACCGATGTTGGAGAGTATTGACACAACCAAGGGAGGAGGGATGATCCCTAACGACCAGCAGCAGGGTTGCCTCTGCTTCCGAAGGAAACGTGGTCCTTAGACCAATCTAAGATCATTAAGATTTGTGTCTCTTGTTTCTTTTCCTTTTATAATCCAGAAGAAAAAAAAAATGGGAAGGCTTGTTAGGGCTTTAATGGTTGCTAAAATTTACGTAAAAGTATGATTTGGTTTCCATATTCTTCAACATTTCCTGTTTTGCTCTATTGTGAGAATTTCTTATTAAATATCAATGGTCACGTATATCATCTTCTAATCAAATAATTAACATACTCGATGGTATTACTGTGTGTTTCTTATGGGCAAATGGCCATTTCCGGTCTCTTATTAGAAATCGTCCACCCTCGGGCCTCAAAAGGAACATCCTCGCGATAGTAGCACATACATCAAAGAAGAGAAGGACATGAGTTCTTAAATTTGCCTTTTAGAGAGGTGAACTATGATAATCATCGTTAGTCATTTTGATTAGATCCACCTAGGCAGTCTCAAACACAACTCAAACTGTGTTCCCCAATGATGAACAATATCTCATTTCCCATGCATAAAAGGACCAACAATGCATAGTCGAGAAACAACTTTGAGACCCTTTCATTAATAAAAGAGCTTGGTTAGACTCATTATATGACAAATTAATGTAGAGAGAGCATAATAGTGTGAGGAAATCCAAAGCAAGATAGATTTGTGCTCAAATGAGCTTATTAAGCTAGAAATCTAAAACTGAAAATAAGATAGCTCATTCAGGTATATATATTGAACAAGAAATGTAAAAGAGATTTAGATTGTCAACAAGAACACAATGACCTTAGATTTGATTTCTTAAAAGAGGAGAATTGCTCAAAGTGACAACTCTCTAGGTTAACAACTTTGATGTTCATTAAAAAAAAAAACTAGATATATGAATCTACTTGCTTAGACCTAATCTCATGGACTAGTGGGCTTCTCATTAGGCTAATCTTTGGGCTCTATATGGATCCTCTAATAAATAGGAGCAAGTAGGCCTCGGTTTTCGGTTATCCATTCGGTTATCGGTTGGATCCATTCGGTTTCGGTTCATTCGGCTCTAGAATTTAGTATACATTCGGATATTTTGAAATTGTGGTTCGGTTTCGGTTCGGTTCCGGTTCTTTCGGTTTAAAATTTATTTCAATTCAGTTATTTTGCTTAGGATATTTTCAGATATTTCGGTTATTTTTGAGTATTTTCGGATATTTTTGGATATATTTTGGTTATTTTCGAGTATTTTAACTATTTTTATATATTTTCAAGTATTTTTGATTATTTGGTTTATAAATAATTAATTATTTTGAAAATATAACTGTATTTCAGATATTTCAGTTCGGTACCAATTTGGTTACGGTTATTTCGGTTATTAATTTGCTATCCATTCGGTTATTTTCAAATTTTTGATTCGGTTCGGTTCATTTTTTTTTTGCTTAGGTTTCGGTTCGATACATTAGGTTCGGTTTATTTGTCCAGGCCTAGGAGCATGTATGCTATGGTGGCCTGGCATTAGGATGCTATGTTTCAGAATCCCGGTCTGGTTCTATAACATGTGACTGAAGAATGTATGTGGTAGATTATCGTTATGATGTCCTCCTACTATTGAGACTAGAAGCCTCTACTAATAATAATGTATCTTAGAAGTCTAGTGTTTTAGTGCCAGATCATTAATGTCTAGTGTGTTTTAGAACACTGGTTATAATAGCAGTTGGCGACACCACAATGAAACATCTATCTATATCATTCATTCATTGATTGCTAAACAAATAAATAAGCATTGGCTTCATTGTCAACAAATGTATTAATAAGAAATGCGTTGGGGAACTAATCAAATGAAGTTAAGAGTAATGACAGGTAAGAGGTTGTTTTCGTGGTGACGTCAGTCGGTGCACAAGTAAGTAACGCTGATATAACGAAACGTAGACAACTGTCCCCTCTGCTCCTTCCTCTTCACTGCTTCTTCTTCTTCAAGTTTACTCTCCAATTTTCTTCTGCTGCTTCTTCTTCACAAGGTTTTCATTTCTTCTAATCTGTGTATAATCTCTCCTCTCTCTCTCTTCTTCTTTCCAACAAAAGAATCGTTTTTTAAAGCTCTGGTTCTTCATTTTAGCTTAAAAACGAGGTCTTTTTCTTAGGTTTAGCTTTAAAAGGTCTTTTTTTTTTTTCTCCATTTACAAGCTTCTTGAGCATAAATTTCATGACTTTTGCTTCTTCTGTGAATAGGGTTTCAGTCACTTTCTCAGTTTGTGAAGTGTTTGGTTTAAAGTTTTGGTTTTTGTTTTTTGTTGCAACTGTGGGTTTAGCTCTGGGTTCTTGTTTTCTGCTTCTTAAACGCAAATTTCGTAACTTTTGCTTCTTCTGTGATTTGGGTTTCAGTCACTTTTCGGGTTAGTGTGGCTTTTGGTGTAAAGTTTTGGTTTTTTATTTTTTTGTTGCAACTATGGGTTTAGCTCAAAACGAGTTCTTTTCACCTGTGTTCTTGTTTTCTGCTTCTTGAGCTCGAAATTTCGTAGCCTTTTACTTCTGTGATTTGGGTTTCGGTCATTTTCTCGGTTTTGGTTTTAAAGTCTTGATTTTTATTGGTTGCAGAGGTTGAAGATGTCAGCTCCGAAATCGGGTGGTGATCCACTGCCACATCCGCCGAAAGAACAGCTGCCAGATATCTCTTACTGCATTACAAGCCCTCCTCCATGGCGTTAGTTTCTTATCTTTGCCTTTCCCTTAACGTTTGACTTATTGATTGTTCTAGGCATATCCCTAGTTTTAGAGCCTTGTGACTGATTAGGTTCTTCCATTTTTACTTTTTTCTGATTTTGGTATCATTACTTTTTCCTTTTTGTTGCAACGTGAGGATTGGATTCTTACTTTTCTCTTTTAAGAATTATTCGTTTTTACCTTGAGAATCTTCTTCTAGGTGTTTTAAGGATCATTCTCTGTTAACAAAGGAGATTAAACTTAATCACCCCTTGGTTTTGTTATATGCTCAATCTAACTGTTATTTAGTGTTACTGTATGTTTCTAATTTGGTAATTGGTTTTTGAATAATTCTTGTTTGAATATGAGGTTTTAAGCTTCTTAATTAGTAAATGTGAGACTGAGAGTTTGTTCTTGTCTTTCAGCTGAGGCTGTTCTACTTGGGTTTCAACACTACCTTGTGATGCTTGGAACAACAGTTCTGATTCCATCGGCTCTTGTTCCACAAATGGGAGGTGGAAATGTAAGTCTCTTTTTCTAGAAAATAGTTGTTCACATTATACTTTACAGTCTTTTTCTGCACTTAAGTTTATGATTTTGGCAGGAAGAGAAGGCGAAGCTGATCCAGACAATACTGTTTGTAGCTGGATTGAACACGTTGCTCCAGACTGTGTTTGGAACTAGATTACCTGCTGTCATTGGAGCATCTTATACATATGTCCCAGTTACAATCTCAATCATGCTTTCTGGAAGATTCAATGACGTTGCAGATCCAGTTGAAGTTCGTAGCTCACACTTATTCCCTATTAATAAAGAGTGGTTAGCCTGTTGATTAGTTTACTTTAAAAGACCCTTTTTGATGCCTTATCAGCGATTTAAGAGGATAATTCGGGCAACCCAAGGTGCTTTAATTGTTGCTTCAACTCTTCAAATGATCCTTGGCTTCAGTGGCCTCTGGCGCAATGTTGTAAGGTCAGTCTTTGAGCTACATTGTTCCATTGTGTCAGGTTAAGAATATGTGATTGAACTTCTGTTATTCCAGGTTCTTAAGTCCTCTATCTGCTGCTCCTCTGGTTGGATTAGTTGGTTATGGCCTGTACGAGTTGGGTTTTCCTGGTGTAAGTCACTTTGTTCTGTATATGGGTACACAAAAACTAAATTATATCACCCTAGGGGAATCTTGATTCTTTTTTTATTTTGGCTAGGTTGCTAAGTGTATTGAGATTGGACTGCCGGGGCTTATAATTCTTGTACTAATATCACAGGTAATTGTAGCTAAAGATTCATATTTGGTAGCAATTTGCAGCCAGCTCATCTGTTCTCATTGCATAAGTTATTGATCCGGATGTGTTCTTCCAGTATGTTGTGTTTCTAATCGTCTGGATCATACTTTTTGCTGGTTTTGCAGTACATGCCCCATGTTATAAAAGGAGGAAAACATGTGTTTGCTCGCTTTGCTGTCATATTTTCTGTGGCGATAGTATGGCTTTTTGCTTTCTTTCTTACACTTGGTGGTGCCTATAATGGTGTTGGGACAAATACTCAAAGAAGCTGTCGGACTGATCGTGCTGGGCTTATAAGTGCTGCTCCATGGTAAGAATTTCAGAACAAGGCTTGGACATTGGATGTCTTTCTTAGTTATATCTAGCAAGAAAGTCTTCTTATTCAATGAGCTGTCAGTGATAACAATACTCGGGTGTGGCTTACCATTTACACTTACTCATTGTGCAGGATAAGAGTTCCATGGCCGTTCCAATGGGGCGCACCATTGTTTGATGCTGGTGAAGCCTTTGCCATGATGATGGCTTCTTTTGTTGCTCTTGTTGAGGTTTGTTTCACTCATCTTCACCTTGTGTAAATGACATTAGACAATTATTTGTGATATGCATAAATTTTCGTATCCATGTATATATAAAGGCTGTCCTTTAATGAATGATTTTCATAGGTTGCATACTCATTAACTTTTAAAGTCAATGAGACTTTCTTCATTCTTTTGAATTTTCTTGCTCTTTGGTTTAATCTCATGTTACTCACTCATTACGTTGATTTTTTTGTAAACAAATACAGTCCACAGGTGCTTTTATTGCTGTCTCAAGATATGCTAGTGCTACAATGCCGCCACCTTCTGTTATCAGCCGCGGGGTTGGTTGGCAGGTAAATACTCACTTCATACGCTTCATTTACAATTACCATCATGAGGTTTTCTCGGGGCAAGCAAGTGGTCATTTATCTAACATTGTGCCTCAACTATGTTCTCTTCTGGTTTAGGGAGTTGCAATTTTAATCTCAGGGTTGTTCGGAACTGGTATAGGGTCTTCAGTTTCTGTGTAAGACCTCCTATCCTTTTAACAAACCTAGGACATGAGTTTATTTTGAATGGCGTGGTGAGTTTGTTTTTACATGAATGCAGCGAGAATGCGGGTCTACTGGCACTAACAAAAATTGGTAGCAGGAGAGTTGTCCAAATATCTGCAGGCTTTATGATATTCTTCTCAATTCTTGGTAAGCTTGTCTCTTTCATTAAAATCCATTGAGAAATGAAGTAAAACACATTAATTGATCGTCTTATATAAATCTAATGCAGGGAAGTTTGGGGCAGTGTTTGCATCAATACCTGCTCCTATCATTGCCGCCTTGTACTGTCTCTTCTTTGCGTATGTAGGTAAGTAATTTTCTAAGCAGAAATGAACAATATAGTAGGGTGGGGAAATCTTGTTTATGGTTTGGTTTTGATTGTAGCAATTCGGTTCGGATTGGTTTATGTGGCCACCCCTACAATATAGGTAGAGAGTAGAGACTGGAGACTGGTTTTGCTCTAATGCATCTTTAAAAACAAAAATTGTTAATTAGGTGCTGGAGGACTGAGTTTGCTGCAATTCTGCAACCTGAATAGCTTCAGGACATTGTTCATATTGGGGTTCTCAATCTTCCTAGGCCTATCAATTCCACAATATTTCAACGAGCACACAGCCATCAAAGGCTATGGTCCAGTTCATACCGGGGCAAGATGGTTCAACGACATAGTCAATGTGCCCTTCTCGTCCAATGCTTTTGTGGGAGGATGTGTGGCTTACTTGTTGGACACGACGCTCCACAAGAAAGATGGTTCGATCAGGAAAGACCGAGGTAAACACTGGTGGGACAGATTCTGGACTTTCAAGAACGACCCCAGAACCGAAGAGTTCTATGCTCTTCCTTTCAATCTCAACAAATACTTCCCTTCTGTCTGAAAAATCCTTCCAAACTTTTATGTAATGCTATTTTGCTAGTGTTGTGTCCCTTAGGAGGACACAGCTTATCTAGCTAGGTTTATGTGCATATTCGGTGAGGAGACTCTAAACGCAACTAGATATTATAACCCAAAGTGTTTAGTAACATTTTAGAAACATTACTGTGATGTTTGTTTCTTATGTTTAGATGTTTTGCATTAAAGATGATACTCGTTTTGACAAATTTAGGACTCGAGCATGTATGTATGCTCTGTTTTAATACAAATGTTTGCCATAATAAAATTATAAAACAAAGAAAATTTTGTGAGTTTGGAGGCTTTTCCATTCTAATTCTTTAACAGATCCTTTTTTCCAAATTTGTAATGCTAGATTCGAAATTTCGAACCTTAAAACTCAATGATATGCTTTTGAAGATAAGTAGGGGTTCATGTGCTTTATTCTCTGTCGTTCATACAATTTACTGAAATATTTTGACTTACACTTCTTTGGTTGCATTATAATATACAGTTATATGAAGTTAAAGATAACTAAAACAGATGGTTATCCATTTAGAGCATGATTATAGGTAGTCTCTTAGAAATACTTCTTAGCAATATTTAAGTAATTTATTTGTAAAAGTTATTGTTAAGAGATAGTATTTTTGAGTTAAGATTTTTGTGTGATTAATTGTAGGATCTTAACATGTGGTTCTTAGAAAAAAAAATATTAATATAAAAATAAAATTTATAATTATTGAAAATTTAATAATTATTGCAAATTAAAAAAATTAAAACATACATGAGATACAATTTATAACATAAATAACATAAAGCACAAATGTTTTAAACTTAATTTCTGGAATATTTTGTCCATATATACTCGACCAAATCATTCTTCAATTGTTGATGCATTCTTCATACGGTTAGTTTGCTAAGGATATTTTCAGATATTTCGGTTATTTTGAGTATTTTTGGATATTTTTCGGTTATGTTCGAGTATTTTTACTATTTTTATATACTAGGTGAGTGTCCGCGCTACGCGCGGGATTTTGTTTTAAATTTTTTTTTAATATTTTTTAAAACTTTATTTAAATTTATATGTATATATTATTAGATTCCTGTATTTTTATAAAAATTATGTATTTGTCTTTTTTTATTTATTATTTTTTAAAAATTTATTTTTGTATATCCTTGCATGTTTGAGACTAATATATACATTTTTAAAAAAAATTTCTCATTTAGCTTTTAAGATATAGTTTAGCTTTTAAGATATAGTTTAATATTATTTTATTCTTATCTGGCTACTCTAATTGAAATGTGTTGTTTTTTTTAGTTAGAACAATTTATTTAATGTAAAAAGAAAAGCAAATATCCTCAAAACTTTAAACTTGAATGTAAAACAAAATGATTGGCTTGAAAAGACCATGTCCACAGTTGTATTGAAGTATTTTATAAAAGAATTGTTTTCTAAACTCCATTTTCTCTTGGTCTTCATTTTTTGTCCCTCCACTTTAACTGATTGTAGAAGTTGTTGTCGGCTTCTTGTTGGGATTTAGTTCCTCAAATGTGCTCCAGCCCTATAATGAATATTTTGTGTTATATATGTTTATGTTAATTTTTTTTTTTAATATTATATTTACCTCGTCAAAGTCTTTATAACTTATGTTTGACACCATGAAATTCTGATTCTTAGGGGTATAGTTGAGAGGGGATACTCTTATTTGGAAACAGAAATGTTTGCCAGCAAGATCACTTAAACATGTTGGTAAGATATTGTTGTTACCTTTGTTGCCCTACAAAAAAATGTTTATTTTTAGGTTTAATAGTTATTAAAAATGAGTAAAATTTGCAATATTATATGATAATTTCTTTCCTAAGATTTTATTTACCTTCTCTTCCATAAATGTGGTTGCCGTTTTGTTTGTAAGTTTTCTCATTTCTTTTTCTAAAATCACAAATGTCGCACCATGTTCTCCATCATGAACATCAAGCTCCACTCGATACCTATGAAATAGTTGTATATAATAGTATTTAGTTGCTCAATTAATTATATACATTGTCAATTAAGGGCTTTGTACTATTAATAATGAGAATACAATTATTGAGTTTTGGATTTACATTTGTATAAGTTTAATTTCTTGGTTATACTTTTTTATATCAATTTGACTAAACTGTGTGGCTTATAATTTCCGGGAAAAATAGTGGATTACAGTTTGGGCAGGGGTTTTGATTGATCATAAGTAGCTATAGCAATGAAATACTACATATGTAGGTCATAATTATATCCAAGTGAAGATATATGACAGAGCTATAAACTGGTTCTTAAATATTGAAAGTAGATGTTTCGATGTTAGTGTCTGCCCTTGTTTTGTTGTGGGTGGGTTTTTATTTTTTGCGGAATAAATAAATATGATATATGGTATTAAGCTGATGCTTCTTTTGTTTTGTAGTATATAGAAAGAAGGTTTTATTTTCCTGATCAAATAAAATGATACGATATAATTCAAAATATGGTGTAATAATGTGAAATGGGAATAACAACTGTTTAGCAATATTTGATTGAAAGACGGTAATAGAAAAGAAGAACTACAACGTAAAAGGACGACAACGATTCTCTCAGTGATCCAACAGCCGGAAATGAGTAAATCTTATACTCCTCCATCTTTGGTGATGAAGCTCATTAGTAAATCAGGGCTCTCATGGAAGGTCTTGGGTGCCCAACGAGAAGTTTTTCTGGATAATTATACTCCTTTCAGTTGTTTTTAACTTTTATGAAATGGTAAATTAAATTTAGAAGGGGAATAATATATGAGAGTTCTTACTTGAGCATGACCCGGAAAATTTGGAATCCTAGCTACTGTGAAGCTACGGTTAACTTCTGAAAAATTGAAGGCAGTGATTTTGATTTCGAAAAGAAAATGATTTCCTATGAGGTCATCCATGTATGTAGACAGGTCTGGAAAGATGGTTTCATTCACCTAAATAGGGTAAACAAATTGGAAACCAAAAGAGTTAGATATTAGTATTAAACCATTTGAAATGCACTATAATATTGTTTTAAATTTGGTTTACCTTAGTGTGCAACTTTTCATATGAAATTCGACATATTAGATGCATTAGGTCATAACTTGATACAATAAATGTTGCTATATCACTACCGTCTAAAACAGCTAATGCGACATGAAATCTGTAATGGATATAAAGCTATTTTAGATATTTGTTTTCAAGTGAAATGTATATTTAATTTAAAGAATAGATATGTAACCTGTCATTCTTGTAAACGTTGGTGTCTTGGCAGTTACTACAAAGTAGTGAATTTTGGTGTGGTTCCAGAGTGCCTAGACAAGTAGTGCATGTCATGTTGTTCCAGCCATATGTTGATAAGACATCCACAACTGTAGCTTGGCATAGAAAGTATGCATCCTACATTTCATTGTGATTGTGTGTTTTAATTAGATTGGTTTTTTTTTTTCATAGATGACTAAAAGTGAAACATACATGTTGAACTCTTTTTGAAGTGAATTCGCACAATTTTGCAATACACGTTGTTTCCATTTTAGGGGTGTTTGCTGCTACGTCGATGATGGTAAATGTTTGGTTTATCCTGAAACACCAAAACTTAACAAGAGAGGTTTTTTTTTATTAGTATTATTATTTTTTTAAAAATAGTGTGTAAATTTAAAAATAGACTTACCAATTAGTAAACTTAGAGATTGGCGCAATGTGTTGGTTGAAAAAAAACCGTGTGTATATTGTTCCATCCAAGAAAAGTGTCCCTGCATGTAAAGCTAAATTAGAAGACCAAATACATTATTGCTTAATGTAATTATGGATTTTTCTTTTGTTTTGGGAAAATAGTCGTACCATCAAGAATTGTTGGATTAACAGCTGTTACCAAAACAACAGATGTTAAAGAGATTGGACCAGATAGGATGGCACGAAGGCGAGAAGCAGTTTTAGCCCAAAGAGACAAGGAGACAATTACATTTCTGTAGGAAGATCAAAGTGATTAATTTGTTTTTGGGAAAGAGATAATAGAAAGGTTGGAAACAATTTTTTTGAATATAAGATTTCAAACTTATGGTTGGAGCCATAAATTTACAACAATTTGGTTTGTTGAAGTTGGGTCACTAAGGTTTGAGCCTTGGATTGAAATTATTTTCCCTACAACATCTGTATTGAGTTGGAAATATGTTAAAACCAAAGAACAAGCAATATGAAATCACTATTTAAAAGCTTGTTGTTTAAAATATTTATTAGGTTAAAAAGCTTAAATTAATGTTTAGTAGTTATAAATTATTAAATTGGATATCATGAAAAGTTAAAATTTACCAGGCAAAGCAAGATTTGTGTTGGCAAGACCAACCAAATGTGCATGATTGTGAACTCTGAATTTCTCTTTCGCTATCTTCAGCCATGATTCTTTTTCGACAATGAATGTGGTTTCATTGTTGAATTTGATAACAAAAGGATGGTCTGTGATTTTGTTGTGTTTAGTACATGGCCTTACTTCGAACCCTTGAATTTGTAAGATAATTCCTTCTTTAAAAATACCATTGTATTTTTCAGCTAGTGATGCAGGAATGAAGCAATGAGTTGCAGAATTCAGTATAAAAAGATGCGTTGTTAGATTTGGAAGTTTTTGGAGAAGAGAATAATGTAAAAATATATAATTGTTTTTTCCTACTAAATGGACAATGATACCTTCTCATCAAGCAGGAGGAGTGAATGGCCGAGAAATACATGACGGTCGGTGACGGTACGTATTTCGGTGTGAACTTCCCACATTCTAACAATACGAGCAACAACGTGTTGAGCATGCATTCCAAGTTGTAAATCATCAAATGCAACATAGGTAGCTAGATTTAGATTAGGAGCATTCATGAGATACATTTTGCTTGTAAGTAATATGGAGTAGGTTTTTTTTTAGTCTTTTTTTTTGACGCCAGTATTTAAAGAGTGGATAAAAATGTATATATAGTGTTTTTATTTTGTGTGAGTTTAAATACCCACTATTATCTATTAAATGAGTATTAAATTGAAAGGAAATTAGAATGTCAAACATTAAATTTTTGGCATGGAATATGAGAAATCATAACGTTTCAATAGTAATGTACTGAATGTGAGAGTATTTAATGTAGGTAGGGAGTGGCATCTCAGGATAAAGGAGTGGAGTTTTTTTTTTTTTTTTTTTTTGTTCCTGGTTTTAATCTTTGAGGGTGTTGACTATATCTATAAGAAACATGGGGAAACCAATAGGTCCTACTAAATTCGGAACTAAACGAAGCCTAACCTAGTAGCAGAATAGAACAAAGTAAATGTAATACTAATGTGTATTAGGGCCTATTATGACAATATTTGAAATAAAGATTAAGGTCCACTAACAATGAGTTTAGGAAGCTGCACTGAAGTATTACGATAGGCCTGAGAAAATGCATGGAAGACAGAAAAAGAAGAGCCTACGCATTCCTTTTGAGCATTTGCAAAAGCCTGGACTCAAAATAAAGAAGGTTACTCTAATGAATGGTAAGTGAACATGGAAAAATGATTATTAAACAGCAACTCCACGTTAATATAACCCCCAAAAGTGATAGACTGGCCACCATATTCTTCAATCTACAGTCCCATAGTAAAGAAATGTCAGAGATAACATGGAGTTTGGTGACATTGTAGTAGAAAACACTATTGACTGCAGATGACATTTGTTAGCTAAAAGATGGATCAAGAGCAAAATCACAAATGCATTTGAGAAGCCCATGGTGGGAAGAAACTGTTTCAAGGGTCATAATATTCAATTGTTTACATTTCTTGTCCTATAAACCAAAACTGTTTAAAGGAAGTATCATTGTTAAACTCGAAAGGTACTACATTTGTTTTCGTACGAATAACACCATCCTTCCATTCCTAACACCTATGTATTATTTGGTCAAAAGCGATATCCCGAAGCAGGAAAACAAGTAAAGAGCTGAAAACCAAAGCTGATTAAAAACATTCTAAAAACTTGGTGCATGATTCATGTAAAGTGCACTCTAATACATGGAAATGAATCACCTGTTTAGAGACTTCTTAAGCATCCTTTTCTGACCTAGCATAATTCACCAGGACCTGCAACAGAAACAGAGTGTTTAATTCGAGATCAGAAAACAAAGACTAATGTGTAGCATTTACGGAGATAAACCTATAGATGTATCTCCATCATTATAATGACAAAAGAAATTGAATGCAATCCTGAGCTAAAATCTTCATAACTCAAATTGCTAATTTCACGAATAATTTCATGCCTCAATTTCATTTTTAAGAAAGTCACCTAAGCCTTCCCCAATGTTCAGCAAAGACTCGACCAAACTATTTCAATTTTTTTTTCCGATGAATTTCGTCATGCAAAAAGAAGAGTTATCATTTTTTCACTCCAGGGACACATTACTGACATCATGATACCAAATTTTTTTGCGAAACCCTGGGTTGATTCTTCTGGAGTCTAATTTGACACCAGAAAGGAAATAGAATCAGTACCTGAGTGATGAATTATTTTCCAATGACAGTATGAAGGAGATCGAAGTCTATAACGCCAAGTTACTAAAGCTTTTGGAACAATGCGACAACATTTCGATCCGAAAAAGCGCACGCTTGACTTCACCTGTTGAGCAAACTCGAATTGACGCTGCAATTCCAGCAATACATCATCCATCTTCCTCCCGTTCTCACCGGAATTTGAACCTCAGATCATATTTGATATCTTCGATACAAAGAATCATTGGATTTTTTTTTTGCGTCAGTACTCAGATTATTTCTCAAGAATTTTGATTATGTTCAGAAACCGTATTATCTTTCCTCAATTGAATTTACTGGTCAACCGTAAACTGGACCGACCGGTTTTATCTCGGTACACTTTAATAGTTTTGAAATTGAGGGTTATGAAACTTAAAACCAAATAAGCCCTAAATCTTTAGAAAATCAGAGCGTTTCTTCTTTTCTCCTTTGTGGTTTAGTTCATCTTCGCCTAGGAATCATATCTTCTTCTAGCTTCCTAGAAATAAGTTTTTGACTGTAGAATATGAGCTACGATTTCGGGTTTTTTTTTTCAGTGATACAAATTCTTTGTTGTAGAATATGAGAATTTGAAAGTGTGACTAAAGATGCTTACTTTAGCAAACCCTTTGGTGTGAAGAAGGATTGTAGCAATGGAGATTGATAGAGAAGATGAAAGAAGACCAAATCAGCTATAGGTTACGTATTTAGCTGCTTGTTAAGATTTGATTGGAGTTATGAGAATGTTTATGGATGGAATTGATACTTAGAAAGCTGAAAGAGTATTATTAATGTTTGAAATAAGGCTTTGTGATTTTGATTTTGATTTGATTTGCTTTTGCATATCAGACCTTCTGGTGAAGCGTAAGATTGAGAAACATAGAGAGAGAGAGAGAGAGAGAGAGAGAGAGAGAGAGAGAGAGAGAGAGAGAGAGAGAGAGAGAGAGAGAGAGAGAGAGAGAGAGAGAGAGAGAGAGAGAGAGAGGTCCGTGTTGACAGTGAGTTTGTATTCCATATTTATGCATTGGACTTTGCAGGATTTGATATTCCAGGAACCTTTCTCTTTAGAACTCTCATCGGAAAGGTGAGCTATAATTTTGTGGAATTTATGGTGTTTAGGATTTTTTGTTATCATTTCTATTTTGAAGAAACTTTTTTTATAGTTTGTTTACTCGTAGATATTTGGAAGCATAGGTTCTGTTGGGGGTGGCTTAGCCTTGGGGAAAGAAGGTCCCCTTGTACATACAGGTGCCTACATTGCATCGTTGCTTGGTCAGGTGAGCATCTGACTTCCCTGTGATTCTGGCATAGAGATGAAAACTGAATTTTGCTTTTCTTAATACTCTGTCCTTTATCATTCTTCATGAAACTAATATTTTGTTTTTGTTGTTTCAGGGTGGATCTACAAAATATCATTTGAATTCTAGGTGGCAGCAATTTTTTAAGAGTGATAGAGATCGTCGTGATCTTGTAAGTTCCTAGATGCTTATTGTGAAAAATGCTATCTGATTTGTTTTCGTTTTAGATTAGGTTCAAATTTCTTGATAGATCTTTTCCTTAATTTTTTCAATGACTTGAAAGGTCACTTGTGGATGTGCAGCTGGAGTTGCTGCCGCTTTTAGAGGAGGTCAAATCATGGTGGGTTCCTTCTCTCACATCCTATGTCCAAAGTGGCTGAATTTACTCTGTACTTAGAAACAACAATGGAGGAACCTTTGTTGTCTATGCTGTAACATCCTTAGCTTGACAGCTTTGCACTGGTTTTTTACACTGTTCCGGATTTTAACAGTGTTTAAAAGGTGGGTGTCTGGTTCTGTCCTATTTTTCAGCACGAAACAAGTTTTGAGATTTGAGTTGTCAAAATTATCTTTGTTTTTCAGGTTTTTTTGGAGGCAGAGAAAGGGTACAGATCGTTGATAAAGATTGTCATTGCGTTGGGTGAAGACCCTCCACGTGTCTGTGTTCATTGCGTTGGGTAAAGACCAGGTTTAGTCATTGCGTTACTGTAGTTGATTTTTTTTTTATTCCTAGTCTAAAAATCATTCATCCAGTTTCCCTTCTGTCAGATTTTTCTGTTACGCTAACATGGTCTTAATTTTTGATTAGGCTTTTTTCTGTTACACCAATTGTGATATTTTAAACACATATGGCCCATTTATGATGGGCTATTTTGTTTAGTCCTATACATTTATAATTAGAAGCTGATATGTTAAAAATAAAAGCTGACTCATATTAACGAAATGTTTTGATTGGAAGGGAAAAAAGCTGATGTGTCAGCTCGAGAAGAGCCTAAAATGCTGACGTGGCGACCATTTGGAGAGAGTTCACCTCCTCTCATATATATGATTTTCAAGTATTTTTGATTATTTAGTCTATAAATAACTAATTATTTTGAAATGTATTTCGGGTATTTTCGGTTATTCGAAATATATCGGTTCGGTACCGATTTCAGTTCGGTTTATTTATCCATGTCTAATTTAACTCATCAACCACTCATACACGGACATATGACCGTTTCTTAGCTTCAGTTTTGGCTCTTAGCTAAGAGACGTCTCTTAACTATAAGTTTGATTTTTGAACTAAATTAAATCAATTAATGCCTAAGATCTACCTAAGAATTTGCTAAGACCTTACCTATAAAGATGCTCTTAGCCACAAGGATGAGTGGGTTTTGTATTTAGTTGTGTTATATTTGTTTAGTTTGATTGGTACAATAATATGTGATTGTTTGTGGCATATACATGGACTAGATTTTTCATTAAATTAATATGAATTGTAGACTTGATTGATTAACTTTCATTTCTTCACATGTTCACATATTATGTGGTTGTTGCATATATAGAGTATAATTTACATTATGCAATTTGTATAAAATAATTCAATGCAATTTAAAATTTAGTAGTATTTTGAAAGGTCTAGACTTTTTTTTGTTAATCTCGATGTTCCAAACCTAGGACTATACATCTTTCAGAGATGTGATCAGTCTTTAATAAATTCCCTCTCCTAACGAAAATCATGAACTTCAATAGCGAGGTTTAAATGTGTAAGTCATATGATCAACCGATGAATTCTAGATTAATTATTTCATGCTATATGGATCTAATGGATGCGAAAAATATATAAATATGACTAATGTATGATGTTAATATATATTTAATATGAAGTCATTTTGATAGTGAGGTTTAAATATGTACGCATTGTATGTGTCTGTTTTTTCTTAACTTTTTCAAAATAATATGAAAATACGTTTTAAAAAGTGATTGTAGAATTTATATTATTGGGAGTAAGAACTCATCTCTTAAAATTTATGTCTCAAGACTTAGGTAAAATATAATCTCACTTAAGCTCATTATTGAAGACAATATAATACTCATATTTACCGTTAAATCTTATTTGAATCAATTAAACATTTAGAAATGAAATAATATACAAGAAAGACTATTAGTTGAATAAAAATGTGATGTTATAAAATTTACAAATTATGTGGGACTTGAGATGTGATGGTTAGTGATTGATAACAAATTATATAGAAATGTTTGTTTCATAAAAAATCATAAATTCATTTCATTTAAATTTATATAATACTCAAAATCACTATTGTAATTGTCCGCACATGAAAACTGTGTAGAAAAAGTTACCTAAATTTTTTGAATTAGGTTGAATTTATTTTATTTAATTTGTGTTGTTAATGCCCATGAATGTGTTCTTTATATAAATATATTCTTACAGAGGTTTATTCGCTTCATTAAAAGTTATTACATTAGTTTGGTTTATGTTGACCAGTGACCACATTAAAAAAAATATTACTTTGTATATTATTTAATGATTAAAGAAATTGGTTTGTTACAATTAAGTAAATAAATTTTATATATAATATACATTGCCTCTTTTGCTCAATGCAATGGAGATTTACGTTGTGAACTCCTAATCGTACCAAAAAAACTGGTAGAAAGGGTAGGTTAAACTAATTAGCTACATTTTGATTTATTGTTGATCAAGAACTAAATTTTACTGACTTAAGAAAAATATTATTCAGTTGATGCAATAATGTAACATCAAATCGATGTACAATGTGAACAATATGGACTTGAGAAGAAATGCTTGTGCAATGCAGTGAGAAGATATAAATGCAACTACATACACAATGAGCCACCTATTATCATTTTTATGATTATAATTACTAAATTTTCATCAAGTGTTTTCTAGAGGTCCAAACAAACTTAATTCACTAGGGTGTTGTCTTGAAACTGAATTTATTGCTAGTGACCTAACCAATGAGATAATGAACTCCATATGAAACTTTACCAGTTTATAAGTAGATGTTTAAATCTATTGAAAAATAGAAAACACAACGAAGCGATTAAATTAAAATAAAAGCAAAAAAGTTAGAAACTAAAAATTAAATATTGATTACATTTTTATTTAATTATTAATTAATTAATATTTAATTTTTTTTTAATGTAGTTAGGATAAAAAATTAATATAGTTTGAATTAGATTTTAGTGTACTTTTTGTTTGAAGCATTACAACCCGTAAAAAAAAGGTTTGAAAGCAACAACTATTCTTAATTTTATATTTGATTGTTTTACACCATCTTATCTTTCTATTTGATGTGAAATGATGAATATATATATATATATATATATATATATATATATATATATATATATATTCATTATCTGAGCGTATAATAAAATTTTTGTAACCATCATATTAATTTTTTTTTTCCAACCTATACTACATGGCTTCATTAACAAACTATTTACTTTCTTTGGTTTTTTTGGTTCAAAAATAACTTTTGTTGCTCCAGTACATGATACAACTTAGGGTTTAAATGGTAACCGATGAATCTGGCTGAATCTGGCTGAATTGCTGAATCTGACTGAATATATTTGTGTTTTTTGGCGAAATCCGGCAGAATAATTTAAAGTTCAAATGGTAAATGCTGAATCTGACTGAATTTTTTTTATACAACCCAAATAAATTTCTAAAATTGTTAACAACAGAACTTTATATATCTAAAATATTATAGTTAGTTTTATACTGAATAATAAAAATAAATGGATCTTAAATTTCATTTGAACTTATTTGCACAAAAAATAAAAATAAAAATTCATTTGAACTTTAAGTTAGATTCATTACCGAACGAACCGGAACCAAAATATTTTGGATACCTGAATGAAACCAAAATATAATTATATATCTAAAATATTATAGTTAGTTTTATACTGAATAATAAAAAATCCGAATAACCAAAAAATACTATACACTAAAAGTATTCAAAAATTTCTCGAAAATACCCGAAATGTTATTTGGGTAAGAACAAGAAGTAAACAATATTTAAAAAGTTTTGGTTCCTAATCGGTTCTTGATTCAAAAACCAAAACTTCCGAAATATTCGAAACCGAAATAATTTTTAACCGAAATTCTAAAATAATTGAATGTATACTAAACTCGAGAACCAAAATATCCAAAACTAAAAATTACATGATTGAAACCGAACCAAATACTTGAACATCCAAGGCTATCCACAAAATTAAAAACAAAAAACATAAACTATAAAAAAATATCAAAAATTATTAGTTCTTTAAAAATCCACTCATATTGATTTTCTCTCATATTGTTTGCTTATTTTCTATTTGTTGAAGGTTTGATTAATTCAATAAATCAAAGATTGAAGTGAGACCACTATGACAACAGATCAAAAATTCCACAACAATTCCACATATACAAATGATGTAACATGTATTTTTTTCTACATGAATTCCTCAGCAATTCCACAAATACATGTTACCATTTAGAGCCTTAATATCTGATATAAATTAAGTTATTAGCATATTATCCTATACAATTTTTTCTTAACTAACTTGACATTATCAAATACAACTTAGAATATTTTATTTTAACGCAATAACATATCAACAGAATTACAAATGCTTTAGTTTGATCATTAAAAATAAAATATTCTCAATATTCTTTTTGTAAAATGTTAAAAATTTCGTAAAACTATATTATCTTAAAAAATTATTTGGTGTTGCATACATATAACACATGTACTTAACTGATTCACATATTTGGTATGGACAAAACAAGTGTATTTCTCTATATAAATACATTTACTGCAAGTAGGCCTAGGCAAAATACCCGGAACTGAATACCCGAACCGAAAAATATCCGAACCGAACCCGAACCGATTTTTAAAAATACCCGAATGGGCCCTAGACCTCCTAACCGAAAAAAACCCGAACCGAATCCGAACCAAATCCAATATCTGTGGGTACCCGAATACAAATATACACCTAAAAATATTTGTTATATTTATATTTATAATATCCGAAATACCTTACAATCATAAATCCGAATATATTAGGTATTTTTGAGTAATTCAGATACATTTGGATATATTTGGTTAAAAAGTAACTAATGATGTAGTTTTCTTTTGGGTAATTTTAGTATTTTAGATATTTTTATTATATTTGGGTAAAGAGTAACCAATGTATTTTCGAGAAATCGGGTATTTCGGTTAGATTTGGGTATATATGAGTGAAAAACCCGAACCCAACCCGAAACCGAAAATATTTCGGGTATTTTTGGTTATTTTCGAGTATTTTGCTTTTTAATTAAAATACCCGAACCCGAACCAAACCCAAACCGAATTTTTAGAATAACCGAATGGGTCTCGAAATCCTATCCGAATAGACCCGATACCCAAAAAAAAGAACCGAACGGGTTCGGGTACTCGAATGCCCAGGCCTAACTGCAAGGTTAGCTCTATGAAAAGAATTATTAACTTTGTAAATAACCATTGTGTCACTTAAAATTTTTGCGGATCAGAGTTTTCATAATCATAAAAAATGCACTAGTTGGAAAATTATTTATGCGGGTCTATACATAGTGTTCATAAATCATATAATTCGTCGGAGATTACTTGAAATGATTCCAACCAATTTGTTTAAAAATCATATAATTCATTGGAAATTACTTGAAATGGTTCCAAACAATTTGTTCTTGATAGAGGCTTTCATGTCTTCTTTACTTTCCATGATAACTTCTTGAACCCTTTGAAGATAGATCCTTTGAATTTGAAGGATTGTATTATCGAACTTTCTCTCTTTGGTAGCATTGGATGCAATGGTGAAGGAGTATCCCGTGGGAAAAATGATAAAGGTGATGAATGGTGAAGTGTAAACCTTGGAGAAGCAATGACAAGCGGAATCCACGGTGAGGGTGGTCGGGATGGCATACTTGGAGGTTCTACTTCACTAACGAATTTGAGCTTGAGAGTCTCTAAATCTCGCATGAAAGAGATGAACTTGTTTTGGAATGTGATACTCTTCTCACAACATCGAGATTTCAAAGGATTCATTTAAGGAAATGTAGATAAAACAATGATTTTCTAAAATTCACCAGAACTTCCATAAAATGTCAGAGAATACAACTAATTTGTTATCTATGTGTTGTGATTTGGTTTAAGACCAAAACATTACCCTAACCAAATATAGTTAGTCTCGGCAAAAAAGGGGAGGCAAGTGTCCTACACTAAAGAAATGGATAATGTTGATTTTCTTACTTTTTTATTTTATTTAAAACATTGCTAAAAACCTAAAATAGAGATCTGAAGAAAATAGGAGGACGAAACAGTAAAGTGTAAAACATTGATGGAGACAAGAAAGCAGAAAAAAAGAGTTACATTTTACTTTTAGTAAAAAAAAAAACATGGATATTAATTATTTTTGTACATTAATATAAGAAGACAAAACAAAAAAATAAAATAAAAACAAATAAGCCCCAAATAATGGAGACGAAGTGGAGAGAGAAAGCTCCCACTCTCTCACACCCCAAAGCTTCTTCTTCTTCTTCTTCTTCTTCTTCCTCTTCCTCTTCCTCTTCTTCTTCTCTAATCTGAATCCAAAGCCTCTCTCTTTATGACACAAGATCGCTCAGAAATGTCTGAAGATGACGACGACCAACAATCTTCACCGTTGGATCTACCCTCTACCGCCATAGCTTCTTCCTCTACACCAAACAAATCTCGTAACTGTATCTCTTCCTCTGTTACCTTAAAGTCTCAAACTTTCCCTGACCATGTTCTCGAAAACGTTCTTGAGAACGTTCTTCAGTTCCTAGATTCAAGATGTGACCGTAACGCTGCTTCTTTAGTTTGCAAATCTTGGTGGCGTGTTGAAGCTTTGACTCGATCTGAGGTTTTTATTGGTAACTGTTACGCTCTTTCTCCGGCGAGGTTGACTCAGAGATTCAAGCGTGTTAGGTCACTTGTGCTTAAAGGGAAACCTAGGTTTGCTGATTTCAATCTCATGCCTCCTGATTGGGGTGCTAATTTTGCTCCTTGGGTTTCTACTATGGCTAAAGCTTATCCTTGGCTTGAGAAAGTTGATTTGAAAAGGATGTTTGTTACTGATGATGATTTAGCTCTTCTTGCTGACTCTTTTCCTGGGTTTAAAGAGCTTATCTTGGTTTGTTGTGAAGGTTTTGGTACTAGTGGTATTGCTATTGTTACCAATAAGTGCAGGTCTGTTAAAAGTGCTATCTTTGAGTAATGTTTTGATAGTTAGTGAGCTTTTGTTATGAACTTATTGGATACTAATTTGTTTTCAGAAAGCTGAAAGTGCTTGATTTGATTGAGTCTGAGGTTACGGATGATGAAGTGGATTGGATTTCTTGTTTCCCTGAGGATGTAACTTGTCTGGAGTCTTTAGCTTTTGACTGTGTGGAAGCTCCTATCAATTTTAAGGCGCTTGAGGGTCTTGTTGCTAGGTCACCGTTCTTGAAGAAACTTAGGCTGAACAGGTTTGTGTCCCTTGTGGAGCTACATCGTCTGCTACTTGGAGCTCCACAGCTTACTAGTCTTGGGACAGGTTCATTTAGCCATGATGAGGAACCTCGGAGTGAGCAAGAACCAGATTATGCTGCTGCATTTCGTGCTTGTAAATCTGTTGTTTGCCTGTCAGGATTTAGGGAGTTGATGCCGGAGTATCTTCCAGCTATCTTTCCGGTGTGCGCTAATCTCACTTCCTTGAACTTCAGTTATGCTAATATTTCTCCTGACATGTTTAAGCCCATCATACTCAATTGCCACAAACTCCAGGTGTTCTGGGTATGTATCGTTCTTGATCTATGTCTCCATAGTTTTAACTTATTTGTGAGTTATTTCTTAACACCATATTGTTTGGGTCAGATGGATTCAATGAATAAAACTTGATATCAGCTGTGCAAGGAACTTGAGTAAAATGCATGACTTGAACTTTTACAATGCAGGCTCTTGACTCAATATGTGATGAAGGACTACAGGCAGTTGCTGCAACTTGCAAGGAACTCCGTGAACTCCGAATCTTCCCTTTTGATCCTCGGGAAGACAGTGAAGGTCCCGTCTCTGAATTAGGCCTCCAAGCAATCTCTGAGGGTTGTAGGAAACTAGAATCTATTCTCTACTTTTGCCAGCGCATGACTAATGCTGCCGTGATAGCCATGTCAGAAAACTGTCCTGAGCTTACTGTGTTTAGGCTGTGCATAATGGGTCGACATAGGCCTGACCATGTGACAGGGAAGCCTATGGACGAGGGTTTTGGTGCTATTGTTAAAAACTGCAAGAAGCTAACTCGCCTTGCAGTGTCAGGCTTGCTGACAGATCAAGCTTTTAGGTATATGGGTGAGTATGGGAAATTGGTCCGTACGCTTTCAGTAGCTTTTGCTGGGGATAGTGACATGGCTCTGAGACATGTCCTTGAAGGTTGCCCTAGACTGCAAAAACTTGAGATAAGGGACAGTCCGTTTGGAGATGTTGCGTTACGCTCTGGTATGCATCGTTATTACAACATGAGGTTTGTTTGGATGTCGGCATGTAGCTTGTCAAAGGGATGCTGCAAGGATATTGCACGCGTGATGCCGAATCTAGTTGTGGAAGTAATTGGGTCAGATGATGATGACGACAATAGGGATTATGTTGAGACTTTATACATGTATCGGTCTCTTGATGGTCCAAGAAATGATGCACCAAAGTTCGTCACGATTTTATAGAACGAGGTGCATTTCCGTGTTACCGATTTTTAAGAAGGGGAGTGAAATGGGTAGGTGTAGGAGGCTCAAATGATGATGATGATGATGGTGTCATCAGAGGCACACTACATGATTGTTGTTGATGATGATGATGATGATGATGATGATGATGGTTGGGAGGAATGCAAGATTGTTGTATCATTATTTTCTTTTTTATTTTTGGGTTTAAAAGATCTTATTTGGTTGGTTAGGTGGAACAATGGATGTATGTTTTGGGAGAAACAGTGTTAGTTGGTTCTAATAAGCTGCACTTTTGGCTCTCTCTCTCTCTCTCTCTAGTTGTTGTTGTTGAGAAACTAATGAGACATTTCTCTTTTGTCTTTCTATTTTTAATTAATTCTGAGATATTTCTTCTGAATCCGTTTAAACTGTAGTGGTGGATATTTATGTTGTTTTGAATTTGGTTTTAGTTATAACTATAGTTGGAATAAGTTTGGTCCAAATTGATGAAGATTTGGCTTTGTTTTGTAAGAATACTACAGTTCAATTGGCTTTTCTATATTCTATTTGATTGAAACTATAATGTAACTTTAACAAAAAAATCATTTTGATTCGATACAATTCGATTATTTGGCTTCGTTCGGTTAAAATGTCTTACGCGTAATTAAAATGCAGAAAGGGGGTGAGGGAAATTGTGGTGGTGGAGAGATATGAGCTAAGGTTCTTATCCAAAGGAAGACCTCTCCTTTTGCCTTTTGTTGACAAGCCATCTTTGTCCCCAAAAGACTACATTTTTTCAACTGACAAGAGACCCATCATTTATTTCTTAAAGGTCATAAACCAAACTGAAATAATGCAGAGGATGGTGACAAAAACATATGATGGTGGTGGATTAGAGATAATTTGGAAAAAAGGGGCTTATATAATAGGATTGATGTGATCATCTTACCTACTCATTAAAACACTTAACCCCAATGTTTTTTTTACACTCCCATCATTTCATAATCCTTTATCACTTTGCTTCCATCCTACGGTCACCATTCATTCAATTTTTCATCTCCATTCCCTCTCCCTCCAAATACTATTACATAAATAAATAAGATATTATCTTAATTTGTTGGTTACATGCATTTGTCCCTTACATAGAATATTGTCTCCTTCTGTTCAACTTCAGTTGGACGGTGATATTAGCCACTAGAATTCATGATGCATCTATATGTAGAAGATATTATTTTGGTGCAAGTGGCAAAGATATTTCCAAAAAAGAACCAATAGTTTTGTAAAATGTTAGGGATAAAATGTAACCAGTCATCTCTGCGCATACTAGTTAGTATTCATATCCGGTCAAGACACAAGTTGTGTCTTTTATTGGTTATCAAGCAAAATAGCTAAAATAAATCACATTACTAAGTGATGAAAATGGAAAAGCACTTCTATTTTAGTGACATTTAAGATCATAAATCCCCTATACAGCTATACTTAAAATTTATTCTCATCGTATTGGTTTGATATGAAAACCCAAATAGCCATCTTCTTCACAGGGAAAGAGGTAGTGAGTAGAAGTCATGGGGCCAATCTATGAATTTTCCACGCAGGTTTCCCGTTTACGTCTTGCAGAGAATACTGGAGCCTGTGTTCGACGTTCATGGGTTAGCAAAAGCATTAGCTATGGCTAATTTTATGTGTTCTACGCCTAATTAAGAGATCATTTTCCTCTTTAGCACTTCATTCAATAAATTTTGAAGAAGATAGAGCATACCTGTCATGCAAACGAGATGGTTGTCCTTGCCAAAACTCGAAAAGGTTTGGTTTAAGTCTGAATCCTCCCCAGTTTTTCGGCTTTGGTATCACACTTCTGCAAGCCAGAAACAAGGTCTTAGTCATCAATCAAGGGCATCGAATCAAAACAAATGCTTTTAAGAGTTCGAAGATTTTACAACTCACCCGCCTGAATATTTTTTTGTCAGTTCTTCATACTCATCGTATAGAACATGCCTGCCAGGTACAACAGAACTCTGATAACAACCAAAAGTTGAAGGGTAAGGGTCCAAAGCAAATTCCTAACATCATATGAAATATTTTGAATACTGTAACAGATCACAAGGCACCTGCTTGCTGACAATAGCTCCAATCTGACTTCCTCTAGGACGACTATGAAAGTAATTCTCGGATTCTGACTCAGGTATTCTCTCCACTTGTCCTTCAATTCTTACCTGGTTAGGTACAGTGGACATTAGTACTACTAAAAGATCTTGATCGACCAAATTACTAATTCTTGTGTATCAGTGGTTGGCCAACTGGCTTTGTAGGCCAGATATTTTACTACAGTGCACCTCATATATTGATATTGAAAGTATTAACTAAAAGCCTAAGACACACAAGGAGGTTAAAGAAGATGGAAACACACACCTGACGGTTCAAACTTTCCCAGTAAAAAAGAAGTGCTGCACTAGGATTTTCTGATAAATCAGAACCCTTCTTACTTTCGTAGTTGGTGAACCTGCATTTTACAATTTAAACAAGTAACATCAGGTTGCACACCCCATTTCTCAGCAGAAAAGGGAGAGAATGTACTAACCAGACAAATCCATTCTCATCAAATCCTTTTAGTAAAACCATTCTTGATGAGCTGTAGCATGATCAGGCTAATTAGATAAGATAATGAAAAAGAAAGTAGACAGGCAAATTCTGTGCCTGATGCAAATATGTGGATTTTCTATCTATTGATATAAGTTGTACTCAAGCATAATTGAGTCCGCCCATGATCAAGATTCGTGTATGCAGAGACACTAACATATATACTTACGACTACTTCAAAAAGAATGGAATAAGAAAAAACATGTTAGAAACTGCAAATCATGCAGCAAATTGGAAATCTCAGACGCACTTTTTTGTGTCACAGGCTGTATATCAGACAATAACTAGTTCAAAGAAATCATAGCTGGATCTATTTCATCCTATTGCAGAAAGCTCTATAAAGTTCCACTTTTATAATACAGTCATGCACTCATGCTAGATAACATCTAAGAGATATGGAATTAGAAATGCTTTTGGAACATGTTCATCAGCATATTGTTACATGGAGTAGGGTCTCCGGAAATATCAAAGTATACTTACGGTTTTTTGTCCTTGTTCGCTGTACACAAAGCCATAGCATTGGTTTCTCTCAATCCAGCAGCAACTGCCTCATCAAACCATTTACGAAACTGCAAAACACGAAAGACCTGTATTAGCCAAACGGATGTCTTAATCTCTTATTAGAAACCACAATAACTAAGCAGTGACTAGTCTAGAAGAACGAGTTATTAAAAGGCCATTAAAAATGAGCAAAAGTGAAAAGAGTATTATTATTACATCAGATAAAATATTGACTTGGGCGAATGTCTTATTTTCTGGGAGAATATATAAGTTTCTGCTCATTCATTACCTTGTCGAAAAATACAGATAAGCAAAGAAAAGAAATGAATTCATACCTGTACCGTAGGATCAGTTTCAACCTGCTCCTCGAGCAGTTCTGGAGAGACATAGTTCACTCTCATAGCAGATATGTCAACTCTGGGAGGTTTACCAATTCTAACACACATAGATGTCCCAGGGTAACTAGGGAGCTCCAGCTTATATTTTTCTGCAACAGAAGGTGGTACAAATCTCCCACCTAAAAAGTGATGAGGGCCACGGAATCTCTTTGCACATAATTTTGGGGCAGTCAAAGATACCTAAAAAGAGTAAATAGGTTCAATTTATAGAGTAGTTTGCTTTATATATGATTGTAACAAATGAGTCAAAAGGAAAAAGAGTAACACAAGCATTTCGGCTAAGGCGTACCAACATATCAGGCTTAATTCCTCCATCTTCATGGTCTCCTTCTTCAACGTGCCAACCAGAGGGAATATCTACAGAGACGATGACTGGGTGTTTTTGGAGCGTCTGCTCATAGTTCTGCAAGGACACCAATCGCCGGATGAGGTCATCAAAAGGAGGCCTGGGAGCACCTATATGTGCAAAAAAAAGGACTTTCAAAACCAAGTGAAACATGATGCAAATGGAACATGATGCAAACGAAATAGGTGCATCACTGAATTATTTAATACTTTGATTCAAAAACCTGCTGTCCTAAACTTGGATGAGTTTATTTCTTTTAAATGTTTCATGCTTTGTAGAATTCAAAATACGTGGGCAAAATAATAGTTACCATGAAATGAAAACCCAAACATTGCATCAACAATAACATCAAAGTCCTTTGACAAGTTTTCTGGCAGATCATCAACGGAAACAAAAGGGACTGAGAGTGACTCCAACTACAAAAACAGGAAAATATCAGCAGGCAATATAGAAACGGAAAAAGCTAACAAAGATCATAAATTAACACTGGTTACAAACCTGAGTGACCAGTCCAGTGTAAAGTGGCTTGGCTGTACGTTTGGGATAGCAAATAAACGGTTTATATCCCAAGTGGTGAAGATGCCTCGCCGCCACCAAACCATCACCGCCATTGTTCCCAGGACCACAGATAGCTAGAACCCGACTATATTCTCCCGGATTATAAACCTGGAAAAACATTCTAGACTTCAAATCCAATGTACATAAACTGTGATACCTATCTTTGGGTGCAATTAAGCCAATTATGTCAACTTAGATTCCTAGTTTAAGCAGATTTCAATTATCTTATTTCATTGCAAAATCCTTCTCAACTTAGCGTAGAGAGAGCTTTAGAGGCTTATCGATTTAAAGGGAAAAGCTTTGAGCTTTGATTACCTCAGCAATTGAAGTAGCGACGCTAAGACCAGCCAATTCCTGCAATAAGAAGAAGAGCAAAATCAAGCACGATCAGGTAGCAAAACATGGGGGAGAAGAAGAAGAAGAAGAAGAGAAAAATGGAGGACCATGAGCTGATCAACGGAGAAACCAAGAGGACCCATCAAGGTTTCATCAATCTCAGCAGCTTCTCGCTGAGTAAGATAAGAGAGTGGTGGTGATCCTGAATCCTCCATGTTTGGTATGATGGATTTGGTACACAAAGTCCGCACCGAATCGGAGCGTAGACGAGAGCCCTGGCTTGGAGTGAGGAATCGCTGGGTGGGTAGAGGAAGAGAGTAGAGAGAGAATTGAGGAGGAGGAGAAATTGGGAGTGGTGGTGGTGATTGGAGGAGGAAGGTGAATGTCATTGTTCTGACTCTACGCACCACATTCCTCATTTAGCCCAATACTCACTCCCACAACAAAATTAATTTGGAGTCTCTTATTATGACCCAATACTCTTAAATTATAAGCCAACTTTGTTTGGTATATGTTATGTTTACCTATAGAGAACCAAATCAATTTCACAAAAAGATTCACAAATTTTTAAAATAATCACAAAGATGATGGTAATCAGATTAAAGAGTGTGATCTCGAAGTTAATTGGGCTAGCCCAAGCAAGCTTTATACCAGGGAGGTTGAGTATAGATAACATAGTAGTGGTGCAGGAAGCGGTTCACTCTATGAGGCGTAAGAAGGGTCGTAAGGGTTGAATGCTGCTTAAGCTGGACCTGGAGAAAGCATATGACCGCATCAGGTGGGACTTCTTGGAAGAAACACTATTGACAACGGGGTTATCGGCAGAATGGACTAACCGGATCATGGCTTGTGTCACGGGACCGTCAATGCGAATCTTGTGGAATGGCGAGCAGACAGATGCTTTTAAACCAGCCCGCGGACTACGACAAGGTGACCCACTTTCTCCATACTTGTTTGTGTTGTGTCTGGAGAGGCTTTGCCATATGATTGAGGTTAAAGTAGGAAGGAAAACTTGGACACCGATCAGTATTTCTCGAGGAGGGCCTAAGCTGTCACACGTTTGCTTTGCAGATGACCTTATATTATTCGCGGAAGCCTCAGTATCTCAGGTCAGAGTTATAAGAAGAGTGTTGGAGAAGTTTTGCTTGGCATCAGGGCAGAAAGTAAGCTTGGAAAAGTCCAAAATATTTTTCTCTAGCAATGTGAGCCGGGAAATGGAGGGGCTGATCACGGCTGAGAGTGGCATAGGGTCTACAAGGGAGTTGGGAAAGTACCTAGGCATGCCCGTCTTACAGAAAAGAATCAACAAGGAGACTTATGGAGAGGTTCTTGAAAGAGTGTCGTCTAGACTTGCAGGTTGGAAAAGCAAGACGCTGAGTTTGGCAGGTAGAGTTACTCTTACTAAAGCATTCCTCTCTGCAATGCCCGTACATACTATGAGTGCAATCATGCTCCCTGCATCTACACTAGAGAGCCTTGATAAGGTATCCAGATCGTTTGTGTGGGGTAGTACCGCAGAAAAAAGAAAACAACACTTGCTATCATGGAAGAAGATTTGTAAGCCTAAGTCAGCAGGGGGTTTGGGCTTGCGAAAAGCACGAGTTATGAACCGGGCTCTAATCTCTAAGGTGGGCTGGCGACTTCTGAATAATGTGGACAGCTTGTGGGCACGAGTTATCCGGAGTAAGTATAAGGTTGGGGAGATTCAGGACAGGGCGTGGCTGACTCCAAAAGGCACCTGGTCGTCAACATGGCGGAGTATATGTGTTGGGCTGAGGGAAGTTATCTCGGGTGGGGTTAGTTGGGTACCCGGGGATGGACAGCAGACACGATTTTGACTGGACAGTTGGCTCATTCCTGAGCCACTTTTGGGTTGGGCCAGTGGCCAGGTTCCGCAAGGAGAACAGGGGATGGTCTTGGCAGATTATTGGATTGAAGGAGCAGGTTGGGATATGGAGAGGCTTAGACAGTTCCTTCCGCAGCCAATATTACATAGGTTGTTAGCGGTGGTTTTGAATGGTGTTCCGGGAACTCGGGATAAGCTATCATGGAAGGGTAATATGAATGGAGAATTCACAGTGCGGTCTGCATATGCTTTATTGTCACAGGAGGAGACTCCGTTACCTAGTATGGATCGTTTCTTTGACAGGATATGGCGGGTAATGGCGCCGGAGAGAGTCCGCTACTTTCTCTGGCTAGTTGGGCATCAAGCGATAATGTCGAATGTGGAGAGGGTAAGGAGACACCTAGGAGATACTGCAGTGTGTCAAGTTTGTAAAGGGGCTGAGGAATCTCTTATTCATATTCTTAGGGACTGCCCAGCGATGGAAGGGATCTGGAGAAGATTGGTTCCCCCACGGGAGAGACAGTCTTTTTTTGCCAAGTCGATCATGGAATGGTTATTTGATAATTTGGGGAGCAGGAAAGAACAGGGAAGTGAGGATTGGCCTACCCTGTTTAGTGTGGCAGTTTGGTGGAGTTGGAAGTGTCGGTGTATGAATGTTTTTGGGGAGAGTGGAAAATGTCGGGATAGGGTGCGGTTTCTGAAGGATATGGCAGCAAAAGTTACAAATGCTCATGCTCTGGCGAGAGGGAACCAAGGTGGGCAGCCTCGGGTGGAGCGTTTCATATCATGGAAGCGACCACGGGAGGGTTGGGTGAAACTGTCTACGGATGGGGCCTCCCGCGGGAATCCAGGGCCAGCCGCAGCAGGAGGAGTCGTAAGAGGAGAGGATGGGACATGGCTGGGTGGTTTTGCGTTGAGGATAGGGATCTGTTCTGCACCGTTGGCCGAGCTGTGGGGAGTCTATTATGGCTTACTTATTGCTTGGGAGAAAGGGCATCGACGAGTGGAGCTGGAGGTGGACTCCGAGCTGGTAGTGGGATTTTTACGCTCGGGAGTGAGTGATGCTCATCCCTTAGCTTTCCTGGTACGTATGTGCCATGGCTTCATATCAAGGGACTGGTTAGTCCGGGTTACTCATGTGTATAGGGAGGCTAATCGCCTAGCGGATGGATTAGCGAACTATGCATTCACGTTACAGTTAGGTATTCTTTCATTTGATTATTGCCCTGATGTAGTCCATTCGATTATGTTAGCCGATATTAATGGGACTGCAGTTCCACGCTTTGTACGGTTGTAGTTTTTTTTAAAGTTAAGTTAATAATTTGGTGGAGACATTCCACTCTGCCTACCAAAAAAAAAAAAAGATTCACAAATTTTGTTATTGTTAAAGACTTTTGTGGAGTTTTAAAGGAAGTTGGTGAAGTTTACATTGGAAAGGCTAATAGGATAAAATGTGTGTTCGAAAGGAAAATAGCCCTTGCAAAGTTTACATTGGAACACACATTTTGTTATTGATAAAATGTGTGTTCCAAAATAGCCCCTGCAAAGCTATTTTGATTGAAGGGGAACCACGGCGATTTTGTCTAAATCGGTAAGAAAAATCGCTGATCCGATTTTTTGTCCGCGTAGACCGCCTAGACCGCCTAGCCCGCCTAGACCATTTTTTTTTTAACTTTTTTTTGGATCTAAAATTCAAACGTCCTACTTATATTCGTAATTTGTATAAAAATCATAAATTTGAGCTTAAAATCTTGTTTTCATGTGTTTAATGTAATTTTATAAACAATATTATATAAATTTCTAAATTATAATGGATAATATGTTTTTAAAACATTAATTAGTCCTAAAACTAATCTCCGATTAATTTCTATTTAATCTCCGATTTTTTTGCTAGGCGCTAGATCCACCCTCACCGCTTGACTTGCGTCTAGCGATTTTTTGAACACAAGTTTCCGTTGTAATTATTTTTCAATCAAGGTTTAAGCCTTGTATCTTACTTTTTCGTTAAATAGGAAATTTAAAGTACAAAAAAAACTATGGAGACTATTAGATAATCATGAGTCTTTTGATAGTCCGACTTTTAAAAGGGAATTAATTTTTGATATATACTTGCAAAGCTTAGTAGTCCCCATCATATATATGGATATTGGATAAGCATTTGGTCTACAAAAAAAACTTTTTAAACGAGGTTTGAGGAAATTTTTGGGATCGAGACATAACAATTTGGTGGAGAAGAATCTTTGGATCTCGAATCATGAACCAAATCAACAAGATATGAAGACAATGAGAACAACTCTAACATTTTTGGATGCAATTCGAACCATAAATGAATTATTGGTGATTGTGGATGGTTTGTTTGTCATTGGTCAATAAAAAATATTGATGAAATATTGTAACTTTTTATAAAATACATACAAATAAAATATATCAACAATAACTTTTTGTTAATTAAAGTAGAATTTTTTTGTAAATATATCATCCCTAATAGTCTACATGTTATGTATGTATTCATCTGATATTATTTTTGCAAAATTAGTTGGTCTAATTAAGTGGATTTAATTAACCCAAATTAAAACAAAGTTGAAAAAAAAAATTGCCGATGCAAATTAAATTTTCTTGATATTGCTGTCAAAAAAAAAGAAAAAAATCTTCTTGATATATAGTTTTATTTCACTAGATACATAAAAGTATACAAATTTATTTTCATTTAAACAAAGAAAAACTTAAAATTTTCATTTAGGATACCACTAAATAAGATATCTATTACAAAAGAATTTACTTTTGTATTTTCTAATTTATTCATATTTATACAAATTGAGTAAAATTTAAAGACATGGGACATAGTCATCTCAAATAACAGGTTGATTACAGAAAAGACAATTGTTTTGTTTTTAGCTCTTTTAATTTTAGTCATTAACAAGTTTTTAAGGTGAATTTAAATCGTCAAAACCAATAAAAAACTAATTAATTTTGCATTAGAGTTGAAAATTATTAATTCACATATCTTTCCAAAATATCTTCAAATTTTCTATTTTATGTATTGAAAAGAAAATAGAAATTGATCTAAGTAGACAATTTTCAAATGAAAATAATAAAATTTTAATAAAAGGAAGATACTTCCTAAATTGGGTATCAAAAAGCTTTCTCCCTCCATTTACTTTTTTTCGCAAAAGAGAGAAAGAGCTAAAACAGTGGACTGAAGAAGAAGCTCTCTCTCTCTCTCTCTCTCTCTCTCTCTCTCTCTCTCAGATCTCTCTCTTCCATGGCCAATTTCAATTACTGTGACTGATCTCTCTGTTTTCTAGAAGAAGCTCTCTGTTCCAAAGATCCAAAACTTTACCAACGAACTCATATCGGAGATTCACCTCTCCTGTGATTCACCTCTCCTGTGATTCCCGCTTTCAGATATGATGACGGAGACGGTGATTCAAGTAACTTCACGACGGTTCCAAATTCCGAGGAAAAACCAGTGGCGGTGCCGAGTCAATCCCCGAGTCAGAGGATAACTCGGTTGTGGACTCATTTTTCCCTCACTCATTGCGTATGTTACATTCTGAATTCAATTACTGATCTCTGATTCTTGATAATTTTATCAGTATCTTTAAATTTTGGTGTTTTTTTGCAGCTCAAATTCAGTTGTTCCTTTTCTTTTACTTATGTGATGTTTCTTCGGTCTAAAGTTTCAAGATTAGAGGTATGTTTTATATTTTTCTGATTACAAGATCAAGAACCACTAGTGTAATAAATATATTTACTAGTTTTTTTTTTCGTTTCTCTATCAAATTTCTGTTTCCTTGTTACAGGCAGAGAATTTAATCCTTGTAACAAGATGTAACAGTAGCAGAGTTCCAGGCAGTGACAACAATGAGATGGAAGAAACTAATTCTAGAGCTGTTGTTTTATTCTATGTGATTATTACCTTTGTGTTGCCATTTTTGTTGTATATGTATCTTGACGATCTTTCTCATATCAAGAATCTACTGAGACGAACAAATCAGAAGAAAGAAGAAGTTCCTTTGAAGAAAAGAATAGCTTATTCATTGGATGTGTGTTTTTCAGTATATCCATATGCTAAGCTGCTTGCTCTTCTGTTGGCAACTGTAGTTCTTATAGTTTATGGTGGCTTAGCGTTGTATGCAGTTAGTGACTGTGGGGTTGATGAAGCCCTTTGGTTATCGTGGACTTTTGTAGCGGATTCTGGAAGCCACGCTGATAGGGTTGGTGTTGGAGCAAGAATTGTTTCTGTGGCTATAAGTGCTGGAGGTATGTTGATATTTGCTACAATGCTTGGACTTATTTCTGATGCTATATCAAAGATGGTGGATTCTCTACGGAAAGGGAAAAGCGAAGTTCTTGAAAGCAATCATATACTAATTCTTGGATGGAGTGATAAATTGGTACACCTTTTAACCATATTTGTACGCCTTTACGTGTTGAATTGGCTATAAATAGCTTAGAACAGAGGAAATTATGTGTGTAGGGATCACTCTTGAAGCAGCTGGCGATAGCAAATAAAAGCATTGGTGGAGGTGTTGTGGTGGTGCTAGCAGAACGAGATAAGGAAGAGATGGAGACTGATATTGCCAAATTTGAATTTGATTTAATGGGAACATCAGTTATATGTAGAAGTGGCAGTCCACTTATACTAGCTGATCTGAAGAAGGTCAAGTTTCTAAAGCTTAAATTGCATAACTCTTGGATGGTGGTGAAGCTTCTGACAGTGAAGTGAAACCTTTGATCTACTAACAGGTTTCAGTCTCAAATGCGCGTGCTATCATTGTACTAGGATCTGATGAAAACGCGGATCAGGTAGTTCTTGTTTTCCATGACTTCCTACTCTTTGGTGTTACTGTTTCTTGTGATGTATTAATCACTTTCGGATAATTTAAACAGAGCGATGCACGTGCCTTAAGGGTTGTACTCAGTCTTACAGGAGTAAAGGAGGGTTGGAAGGGCCATGTTGTGGTTGAAATGTGTGATCTAGACAACGAGCCATTGGTGAAGCTTGTTGGTGGAGAGCGCATTGAAACAGTTGTCGCTCATGATGTGATTGGACGCCTTATGATACAATGCGCTCTTCAACCTGGCCTTGCGCAGGTTAGTTTGTTCAGAACCTGAAGAACACTCGAAAGTTAACTAAATGAGGGAAGTCTACGTGTATTCTTCTGCTTTTAACTGTTTCTTTTGCCATTGTCAGATATGGGAGGATATTTTAGGCTTTGAGAACGCTGAATTTTACATAAAGAAGTGGCCTCAGCTTGATGGTTACCGTTTTGAAGATGTCCTCATTTCATTTCCCAATGCGATTCCCTGCGGAGTTAAGGTTGCAGCAGATGGGAAGATAGTTTTGAATCCTAGTGACGACTATGTTCTGAAAGAAGGTGATGAAATACTTGTTATAGCCGAGGATGATGACACTTACGCTCCTGGTTCACTTCCAGAGGTATGCATACGTTATTTTTTATTAGTACAATGCTTGGACACCTTGAATCTACGTACTATATCACGCCTTGTGTAGTGGGTACCATGTCATGCTAACCATATTCATATTGTAGGTACGGATGTGTCATTTTCCAAAAATGCAGGATCCTCCGAAATATCCAGAGAAAATACTATTTTGTGGATGGCGCCGTGACATTGATGATATGATCAAGGTACATGGTACATCAAAAGAGAAAGGAGAACTATAACATAGATAAATAGTAAACATTATCTATGGGTGCTAGAAGCTCTGCTTGACCAAAAAAAAAAAAATAGTAAACATTATCCCACCCATTATGAGAATTTTCTAACCTTATAGGTGCTAGAAGCTCTGCTTGCGCCTGGATCTGAGTTATGGATGTTTAATGAGGTTCCAGATCAAGAAAGAGAGAAAAAGTTGACAGATGCAGGATTAAATATATCCAAATTGGTGAATATAAAACTTGTGCATAGGCAGGGAAATGCAGTTATCAGGCGTCATTTAGAGAGTCTCCCCTTAGAAACTTTTGATTCAGTAAGTTGTTTTGCATTTTTTCCTTTTTCTTGTTGATGTAGCATGAGAATAGATATGCCACTTCCTTTCCACCATCTTCATGATTACCAAATCAAATTGCAGATCTTAATTCTTGCAGAACAGTCACTGGAGAACTCTATTGTTCATTCAGACTCTCGATCTCTTGCCACGCTTCTCCTTATTCGAGATATACAGGTACATGTCCTATGTCTTTGACTCTTTTCTAATGGAAACCTATATGTTGGTAGTATATAATTCAGTTTATTCAAATCTTTGAGGTTTTGTTTTATGTACCAATTCAGTTAGGTGTTTGCGCTTTTGTGTTTTTGGTATATTATAATCTTTATGCATGCATGTCTCTTGAGCTCATATCATATATATGACTACAAATGGAAGCTGCTTTTTTCTGTTTTTATCAACAGTCGAAACGGCTTCCCTACAAAGATGCAAAGTCAAACGCTTTACGGATATCCGGGTTCCCCAATTGCTGTTGGATCCGTAAAATGCAGCAAGCTTCAGATAAATCAATTGTGATAAGTGAAATTCTTGATTCAAGAACAAAGAACCTTGTATCTGTGTCCAGAATCAGTGATTACGTACTATCGAATGAGTTAGTTAGTATGGCTCTTGCGATGGTCGCAGAAGATAAACAAATAAACCGTGTTTTAAAAGAGCTTTTCGCGGAAAAGGTACATAAGAAAGGAACTTGCTCTTCTTGTGTAGAATGGGGGAGATATGTCAATTTGTTCTGATGAGTATAGTCAT
This sequence comes from Arabidopsis lyrata subsp. lyrata, assembly GCF_000004255.2. NCBI lineage: Eukaryota > Viridiplantae > Streptophyta > Magnoliopsida > Brassicales > Brassicaceae > Arabidopsis > Arabidopsis lyrata. The sequence goes on along the minus strand of NW_003302548.1, from coordinate 13,583,363 downwards.
TTTTGTTGCAGGGTAATGAATTGTGCATAAGACCTGCAGAGTTTTACATATATGACCAAGAAGAGGTTTGCTTTTATGATATAATGAGAAGGGCTCGACAAAGACAGGAAGTCATAATCGGTTATCGCCTTGCGGGAATGGACCAAGCTGTGATTAATCCTACAGATAAATCCAAGCATACAAAATGGTCACTTGATGATGTTTTTGTAGTCATCGCCTCAAGTCAGTAAGTTACAAAAACCGTAGATGATCTCTGACTGTTTGAACGGTCCAGAACTATAACGGTACCTTGAGTCCCCAATTTTTTCGCAACTTGGTCTGACCAGTTTCTTAGAAGAAGCAAGAATGATTCAAGACCCCAATATTTTTCCACAACTTGTTCATTTAGTCACTACGAAACAGAGACAATTATTTGTATAGTAAATGACCAAACACTCTTCAATAAAAATCTGTATCTTGTTTTAGTTCTACACATTCAAGCCTGTCGGGCCTGTGATTCGTCAGATAGTTGCAGCAAGAGCATACTCCAATTTAGATGAATTGGGGACCGTAAGCACCACGTCACACCACTCGACCTTCCCCCAAATCTCTTCACCATTACGCCTCTCAAGCGCAATTACCGCACACCAAATCATCTTGTTCTTACAGCCATTGGTAAGCACAAGCTCAGACCATAAAACCGCCATCTTTCCACCATAATCCGCCAACTGAACACAACCATAACTTTCAAACTTAGGCAATCCTGTCAAACCCTTCATCTCTATCCAACATCCTCCCTTGGAGTCATGCCATTTGAACACTCCAGAACGGTAATGGTACAATACATTTTCAATCACGCAAAAAGAAAACCATCCCCAACTCGATTTCTGACCCCATAATCTTTCCCATTGTCCTTCCTTGGGTATGTAAGCCAAACCATTAGTCAATCCAAACATGTAGACCTTTTTATCAACCACTGCTTGTAAGGTCATATTATAGTCCCATATCTCGTAAGTTTTGGTTTTTGGTGAAAATCTCCACATCGGAGTCTTCTCTATCTCTGCCGCCTCTTGTTACATATACCTTTCTATCAAGAACATTGACCACTGGTTTGCACCGTTCCACCCACATCCTTGGAGCCTCGGGGCTCGATAATGGCGCATGTTCGATGGGACCGCCAATGTAGTAGATGTTCTTAACTGAAGGAATTGCCACAAGACCCGACCAGTGCGCAGGAGCGGAACAGGGAACTGAGGTTGGAGCCAAAACATACTCACTTGACTTCTTCTTCTTCTTCTTCTCAGGTTTCAAGCAGAGAGTGAACCAGCGAGGGTTAGGGTCAGGTTCACCAAGGGACCTAAAGCACACGTAGAGACAAGTCTCGGTGCGTCCTAAAGAGGACCGGGTCTTATGTAGCTCCGGTGAAGCAAGGAGAGATTGAAAGCTCTTGGAGACGAGACGAGGGAGAGAGTCGGATAGTGCAATCTAGAGACGCGTGCTAAGCACGTCAATAGCACATCATCGGGAAGTGAATGAATTGAGGTCAATTGCAGCTTCTTCTTCGTTCTCTTAAGAGATGGTTTCTTCGTCGTAGTTGCCTTCCTCTTCTTCTCCGGGGACGACATTGATCGCTGTTCGGAGAAACAAAGTTAATTCAGTAGTGATTTTAGGGTTCTCAATGTAATAAATAGTTATCAAGATCCTTTTCATCGAATCTTATTGGGCCTCAAAAACAATATATTATGACGTTTGTATGAATCTTAATTCATTAGGTACAAAGTTACATGAGTATCTATATTATTAATTGGGAAGCATTGGATAATAAATAACCTTATAAAGGGTAAAAAATTACAAAAAATGCCATTGGTTTTTAATGTTTTTAAATAACTTTATTAAGGGTACAATGGTAATCACAAAATTAATATATTTAAATAAAAAATAGTTTAATTCTTTTAAATACTTATTAATTTCCAAAAAAATAAACTAATTTTCTCTCTCTTATTAATTATAAACGAAAATTTGAAATTAATTTTTTAAAAATTGTTAACCAATAGGAATTGAAAAACTAAGATTTGATATCCAACTAAGATTTTTTCTAAACCAATCCTAATAGACTATTCTATATCAAAAATAAAAATAAAAATAATATCATTTTAAGTCAAAATTAAAAAAAAAAACTATCATTTAAAATATTTATCAATGGAGGATTTTAAGATTGAATTTGAAATTTGGTAAAAAAATTAAATGCAAATATTTTAATATTCAGTTTTGTTATAATATTTTTATTACAAATTTTGAAATATAAAACGAAATTTTATTTCATAATTTCTAAAAAACCATATTAAATATTAACAAATATTTATTTTTACTATGAAATAAACTCAAATAATAATAAATTTTAAGTAATTATCATAATGGTTTTCGTTTAGAGCAATTTTCGAAAAAATCTAAACAATAGAATGTACATATTAATTTTGAAATATTTTGTGTTTTATTTTTTTCTTTTCAACTCAGATCTTCCTTAAATAATAACTAGATGCAAATATTATTTAAGGAAGATTTTAAGATTGAATTTGAAATTTGGTAAAAAAATTAAATGCAAATATTTTAATATTCAGTTTTGTTATAATATTTTTATTACAAATTTTGAAATATAAAACGAAATTTTATTTCATAATTTCTAAAAAACCATATTAAATATTAACAAATATTTATTTTTACTATGAAATAAACTCAAATAATAATAAATTTTAAGTAATTATCATAATGGTTTTCGTTTAGAGCAATTTTTGAAAAAATCTAAACAATAGAATGTACATATTAATTTTGAAATATTTTGTGTTTTATTTTTTTTTTTTCAACTCAGATCTTCCTTAAATAAATCCATAATATATTGCACACAGTTTTTGAAATTATGTAAACTAATTATATATTTTGCATTCAACACAAATTATGCAGCAATAGCATATCCCTTTTATAGATGTATCTAAAACTTTTATTTTTAGTCCAAATATTGAACTAATTATGATTAAACAATGAAAAGAAGAATATGCAAAATTTAGCGAAGGAAAGAAACATTAATAAATTTGTTAAAATATTTGTAACTTTAACATCATACATATTAATCCGCAAAACTCACAGTATGTATTTTATGGTATTTTAAAGTAAGCAAACAAGAATTTGGAACATGGTTTTAATGGAATGAAATGAGAATAAGAATTACGAGACGGGATGGCAGGGGAACATAAATTAAAAATCAAACTTAATACTCAACTGGTATGAGTTTGTGTTATGAGCACTATATAAAATAAATTTGTTTACACACATATTATACGTACGTTTTTAGTTACAATTTATGACAGATACGGGACCGTAATATTTTTATTTCACGTATACGAGACGGGTTATGGGACGAAAAATTTATGACATATACAAGACGGGATAGGTTTCCTGTTCCAAAATAGTTACGCCTAGCTAATATACATGAAATAATCCAAACTAAACCGAATATGTATCCTATTTAACACATGTAATCAAACTGTTAGAAATGTTTTGAATAGTTTAGGAAATAAAAACGTAACATCACTTAACTTTTGCAACTAAATAATATCTTAATTTTATATTAAATACAATTTCACACGTACGTGTAGGTCCGAATCTTAAAATATAACTATGCACTAACGCAACTAAATTTCGTTCATTGCTCTAACTTTATAATATCTATATTATTACAAAGTTCACTAACACAACAAAATATTTTATATTTTTAAAATCTATATAACAATTTCTAAAAAAAATATCTCTGCACGTACATGTGGATCTAGATCTAATACACTAAAATATACATCATAAAAACAATAAAATAATCTATATTGTATGAAAATTTGTAAGAAATGTTTTTGAAATATGAAACCCCGCACATACGTGCGGGTCAGGATCTAGTATATATATACAGAGGCTACAGAGACTAAGAAGATTAGGGTTAAGGTAATTACATCTAGATCCTTAACTTATTAATATTTACATAAACTCCTATATATATTACGTACAGCTTCATAAAAATACTATAATTTTATTATAGACGAATGAAAAATTGCTTGATTTATTAGTTACTTACTGTAATATGTAAATTGACTTTGCATGTTTCATGATCAAGTCTAAAAGTGATTGGCCTTTGTTTATGTTAATGTGTTCCAACTTAGAATGTGGCTAGGAATCATGGTTATCTGAATGTTCATAACAATATTGTTGCATGTTGTATTGAAAGTATAAGAAATAAAAGAATTATATATATATATATATTTAATTATATATTAGAACTGAATTTTAACAACAAAAAATATATATTATTGCATGTTTTACTAGTTCTTGGATCAATTGGAGTAGCAGTGTGTATTCGTATTTGTGATATACAGGTAATATCATATTAGTATTAGACTATTAACTATAACTTAAGTGGACAACAATGTTGTAGAAGTATATGATTTAGCCTAGAATAATTATATATGCCCTATATTGATGAGATTGTAATCTAGTCGCATGGAAACTTCTTTCGAGGTCCGTTTACCGTCTTAAAAACATACTTATTTTATTTTTATAATACTAAACTCGTACTATTGTAGACTAAAATTTGTGTATACTAGTTAAAAATCTGTTCAATCTATAAATAATTTTGGTTAGATGATAAGAAAAAAACAAACTCATATCTCAGAATACCAATCAGACCCTATATTAGATTAAATTCAACTCTAATGTATAAAATGCAAAACATTTATGTGTTAAATTGGATTCTCCTCTCTGTTAAATCTTTTTTTTTTTTTTTTTGCTATTGTTTTTTTTTTGTCTCAATAAAGGAAAAAAATCCGATTGGTTGGAGTGAGAAGCAAATGTCATTAGTTTTGTGTTCAAACAAAATTGGTCGTCTCTCTCTACTCATTGAGTAATAAATCTCCCACACATTTTTCTGCAATAGCAAAAGATCTTTACTTTGAGATTGTCCCCATGAATTGCGCAATCACAGAGGATGATTTGATCTCTCCTTACCTCATCATCTTCAAATCCCTCTTACTCATCCCAATCTCTCACTATCTCACCTTCTTCTTCCTCACAATCCTAGTGTTTCTCTACTTCTTCCTCGAGATTCATTTCCCTAAAGCAGATCCTATCTCTCTCACTTTCAATCCAAACTCTGAGTTCTGCCAGTTTATTGTCTCCAAGTGTCGTCTCCTTCATGGACGGTAATGGGTTCCTTCCTTCTCTTGATCCATCATCGCAAAATACGATCTTTCTTATGTAAATATTTGCAATTTTCAAATTTTTGCAGATACTTTCCTACGTTTTGGCTTTCAAGCCCTCATCTTCAAACAGCTTTCCTTAGCCTTTTTGGAAAGTCTCCTCCTTTTTCCTATAAAAGGTAATTTCAAAAACCACATCTTTGTTTGCTTGTCTCAGATCTTTTAGGCGCCAGAGTTATGTGTTTCTCTTAGGTTGTTTTGGTTTTTTCTTAAAGACTTGATCTTTGAGATTTATGAATAGTGTTTTGAATCTCTTTCTGTGTGCAGAATTCTCTATCAGGCAACAGATGGTGGCACAATTGCTTTGGATTGGTTAATGCATTCTGATGGTTGGTATTAAGAATAATAAACACATTTTCTGTTTTCAGTTTTTGATTCATGGACTTGTAACTTTTTCTTGTTCCCTATAGTTGTGGAAGGCATTTCTCAGGTGGTCAATGGCTCAACTTCAGGAACTGATAGGACTCCAATTGCTATTGTGGTTCCAGGGCTTACTAGTGATTCTTCTGCTGCAGTAAATTTCACCACTCCTATCGACTTTCTTCCTCTGTTCTGTTTTGTTTCCTTAGGGACAGTCTCATTTGTCTCTTCTTTTTGCTTACTCGAACTCTTGTTTTATACTTTTTTCACAGTATATAAAACATATTGCCTTCAGGCTGGCAAAGGAAGGATGGAATGTTGTTGTGCAAAACCACCGTGGACTTGGAGGGATATCTTTAACTGTGAGTATTGATTTTGTGTTCTTGATTTGGTTTCATTTTTTGGTATCTAGGTGATATTTTGGATCACAAGTGCGTGACTGTGTTGGTATTTTGAATTAAACGAGTTCCTAGAAGAAGATGCCTGATCTTAATTTGGTATTTTCGATATGTGACCTTCAATCTTGCAATCAAGTTAACATTGAACGTGTTGGAAGAAGCATGACATAGGCTTGACATTATCAAACTGATTAAGTAGATTTGCAATCTTCAATTTTTTTCACAAGTTTATCATTTGTGAGGTTGATTCATTGAATGTGGAAAATATATGATTCATCGACTGACTGGCTCTTCAAATCATTAATCAGTCTGACTGCGTCTACACTGCTGGGTGGACAGAAGATCTTCGGAAAGTAATTGATCACATCCATTCTCAGTTCCCAGAGGCTCCTTTGTTTGCTGTTGGAACAAGCATTGGTGCCAACGTTCTGGTATATATTGCCTCTTTTTTACCTTTGATTCCCTTAGTCTTGCATCAGAAGGTTGGAATTATTGTGGCGACCATTGTTTGTTCTATAGGCATAACGTTTCACACAATTAGTCTGATAGCCCACATTTTATTGCTACAATAATGGGCTTTCATGTGGTTTATCTTACTTTCATAATTTACTTTCATAATCTAAACCTCATCCAGGTAAAATATCTTGGGGAGGATGGGCCAAATACACCTCTTATTGGAGCTACTGCTGTGTGTTCTCCTTGGGATCTATTGGTCAGTATACCCTCATGTCCACTCTAACTTAAATTCTGTGATAATTTTTAAACTTAATAGTGAAACAATGTCTCTCTTCATCTTCCTTGAGATACTTATAGTACAATTTTGGTTCAGAGAATCTAGAAAAGAAAAACAATCATGCCGTACTGTTTAAAATGATATTCTTTGCAGATATGTGACCGATTTATCAACCGCAAACTCGTGCAAAAATTGTATGACAGAATGCTTACTATTGGTCTACAAGGTTATGCACAATTGTATGTCCAAAAATTCTTGTCTTGTATTGTTAACTTGTTGTATCCACACCTACTTTTGCTCGCTTTAGTTACGTCTTTCTTATTCACTTACACATGGTTGTACCTACAGGCACCATTCCATCATTTCTCGGATAGCCGATTGGGAAGGCATTAAGAAGGTGGGTTCTGATTTCTATCTATTTGCCAAATCAAGTAAATTGACTTCAAAGATTCACCATTCATCTTGTGTCTTGTTTTAGTCACGTTCAGTTCGAGAGTTTGACAACTACGCCACCAGGCTTGTTGCCAAATTCGAGGTGCAGTTTGCTTCACATTCTCCTTACCTTTGTTAAATATATCCTATCTTTCCATTTAAGCAGTAGAAAATCCAATCTTTAATGATGCAGACAACTGATACATACTATAGACGTTCAAGCAGTTCGCAATATGTGGGAAATGTCGCTGTTCCGCTCCTTTGCATCAGTGCTTTGGATGATCCAGTTTGTACTAGGGAAGCTATTCCTTGGGATGAATGTAGGTAAGAATCCATACGCTTATACCCTTTCATCATGATTTTCTCCAGTATTCAACTCTAGAGCTGATGGACTAGATTAGTTTCACCGGTTCTCCTATGCCCTAGCCTTGTAGGGCCACTGATAAGTCTTCAGATGGAATCAATTAGCTGTTAAGTAATGCCACGTCACCTCACTAACACTCAGAAGTTAGATAGAGGGAACAATTGTCTAACTCGGGGATTTAACAGGATCCGAGTATTTGGGAAATTGGTTTTGATATGAGAGAGTAGGAGATGCTCTAGAAAGTTATTCGTATCTGGTTTTGTTGTTGGTTTTGTTCTTGGGTGCTCTAGAAGTTTTCACAAGGTTACCTTTGCTAATTGAGTTGGTAATTCTTCTCTTAAACTGAGTTGGTAGTTTCTCTGTTATATTGAGTTTCCATGCGTGGCTAAATTAGGAAGTGAACGGCTTTAGGCATCGTTGGCGAAAAAATTGATGAGATTCTTGGTTGTATCTTTATTGCATAGTGATGGGTCTCCCTGTATTATGAAACTGATGTTCCAATGTGTCAACTTTTTGTAGGGCAAACAAAAACATAGTTCTGGCAACCACAACACATGGTGGTCATCTTGCTTACTATGAAGGGTTGACAGCAACAAGCATGTGGTAATCAATCTGCGTATACACGCGTTCTTAGATACTTATCTCACATCTCTGTCCACAAGGAATTTCTTAGTAGTGGAATTGAAATATGTGAAACTGTTACGTATAGGTGGGCAAGGGCTGTGCAAGAATATTTTGAAGTGCTACTCTCCAGCTCCTTTGCAGACAGAAGACAGAAGGTATGAGGGAAATGAGTTTTCGTCCATTTCCATGACATCATCCACTATATGCATCATATCATTCTTTTAGATGCAGATCATCCCCGAACCATTAGGATCTTCGATTGATCAAGGACCATTCGCGGATGCTGGAGAAGACGGGATGGTTGCTGCTGCAAGTGAAGTTGACACGACAAGAGCTGATGTAGAACCAGAGGATAGTGATCAAATTGATGAAAAGACAAGTAATTATCCACACAAGGACAATACTCCTCAAGTTTATAACAGTTTACTCGGTCCTTTGAAGAAGAGAGTGGATCAGCTTTCAAGATACAGCCGGAAATCGATTTGGCTATTGGCATACATTGCTATAGTCACGACGTGGCCACTTGTAGGACCTGCACTTTTGTTTTCAATCAAGAGAAGATTCAGAAAGCTCGTAGAAAAATAGAAATCATATTCTACTAATGCAAAGTAACTATATACATAGATGACTTATGCCATTCACACTTTTTTTTATTGTAACCCACTTAAGACAAGCCTGCAAGAAGCTATTTGCCGACAATATTATACAAAACTCTCATTCGTTTTTCTAAACAACAAGTTATCTTCCATCAGTTGCTCTTTTAACTAATTGTAGATGCTAACGGAGTCGATCGGGTTTGGCAATGATTCAGTATAGGATGACATGAGAAGATAGACTCTCTGCTGCTTGTAGTGCCTACAAGTAGACATTAAAGGCGTCCAAAATCTGCTTAACCGAGAAATCGATGTCAATCTCGATGGCCAAACTACTCTCATATTGCCGCCTTCGAAAGCCACATCGACGCCATGAAGCTGAAGCTTCTGCTTACCAGAAAGATCAACAAAGCAACACCTAATTCCGTTATCATACGGGAAACACGTCAATGTGATTTTTCATATCTCACATAGAACTTAATTACATTTTCATTTTGGATTTTAGAGAACCACCAGAGCACCAATGGTCTTGACAATATCGCCATGAACTTGATCTCAAAGCCTGATGTTATATTAAAGACCGTCGCTTTTGTTATCAATCAAGAAAAGATCTAGAAGGCTCATCGAAAAAAGAAATCATACTCTACTTCAATGTCAACTCGCTAGACGACTTTTGCCATTAATAACTTTCGATTGTAACCTGCTTGAGATAAGACTACAATTAGCCGTTTGCCATCGATAAACTATACAAAGCTCTCACAGGACTTTCCACCACAACATCAAAAACTACATTATAAGTCAAAAGTGGTACTTTAAGGGAGAGTATTATGAAGCAAAAGCAGTCATCCACTGTTAAAAACACGTGCCGATGTTTTCTATGCTTTTTGAGTTTGGAGAGTGATTTTAACGAATACATTTTGGATGGCTCTCTTTGATAAACTTTTAGCTAGTGACTACGGCTCATCTTCATTTTTGGTACTGCCTTTTTCACCTGCCTTGCTCTTTCTTTTGCCTCTTTCTTCCTTATCACTTCTGCGCTCAGCTTTGCCTCCGCTTCCTCCATCATTTTCTTCTTTTCTGCTTTCTTCTTCTGCAATGCCTCTTGCCTCGCGTTCTGAAGTTCCTTGTATGCTTCCTCTGCTGCCTTTTGCCTACCACTCTCAGTTTTGTTCCGCGCCTTCATTTAATCAAGACACTTAAAACTCAGCCTTTCAACACTTTTAACCAGGCTATAACTAATCATGAGTTTGCACTTTACCTGGGAGCTGAGTCTGTATCGACCTACTAAGTCGATGTAATATGGAATTAGCGACACCAAACGGACAATATCATCCATATGTTTAGCATCGGGTAAGGAAAACTTGAAAAGCATCATCTTCTTGTGCTTGCCAGGGTGTTGGTCAGATATATGCATCGACATGAAATTCTTCCCATACTTATCCACAGCCTTGTCACCAAAAACCTACATAGTTCCATTGCATTCCCGTATTTGGTTAGTGATAGTATCATAGAGATAAATAATGTGCAACCTTAAGCCAAACCTAAAATAGCAAATTAAGGTTCCCACTGGAGGTGATTGATTTCCCTATTTAACCACATAGAGATACAAACAGAGACACAGCCATGGAGTTCAAGCCAGCTGATCATAGAGGATCAATTACAATATCCTAACTAACTCCAATACTGAATTAGTAAGGTAACAATGCTTAAAGACACTAAAGCTTCCTTTCAACATATCTTACACTCACTGGAAAACAATAAGACCCATTCAAGTACACTCCAAAAGTCTGCAAATCAGATTGAACTCAGTAATGAGCTGATATGGAACTGCCAAATTCTGATTTACCATTTCTCACTCTGGTAAATTGATTCTTGCTCACTATATCACCAGCGAATACACACACAGATACAGTTCTACTATAGTTATCATCAATCATTAAACAAATGGAGAATCTGAGAAAGAACAAAAATAAAACTTTTCTCACCTGATCAAGAACAGTGTCAGTGATCATATCCACAGCAACTTCCTTAGATTCAGAAATCACAGCTAACTCCTCCGACACCCATTTCCTCCCAGCAGGAGGAGACACAATCCCAGTGAATCTCTGCAAATCCCTCATCTCCTTTTGCATAGTTTTCGCCGCCTTTTTCCTCGCCATAGCAAACACAACATTATCCATAGTATCTTCATTCATATAAACCTCAAAAGTGATCTCATCTTTACAAGGAACCACCAAATTAAACATCCTAGAGATCAAATCATGTCTACTCTTAAGCTCCATAGTAGCTAACAATCCATGGCAATACCTACGACCACTCGCGTAGAATTTAAACACATTTAACGCTTCTTTTAACAACAATGGTGAATCCTCTCCTTCACTAACTCCAAGCAAACTAAAATTCTTCTGGAATATTGTATCCTTGGAAGCGAATTTCGCCGCCCAAGCTAAAGCGAGACTCTCGTTCTCACGTTTACCAACAAAGTAGTTGACTGCGAGAGCGATTAAGAAAACGACGCAAGCGATCTCCACCGCATACGACTTCTTCTTCTTCATCTGATCAGTAGTATCTTCTTGAGGTTCCGATGAAGTCATGAGATCTAGCGTCTTTGGATCAGCATGAGTTGTGTTTTCTGCAATCAATGGAGATTCAAGTGTCTCTATCTCAATCGGTAGTCCTTCGAACTCGTCTTCGTCCCAGTACTCAAATGGCGTAGACGAGGGAGTTCTCGAATCGGATTCATGCTCTGGATCTGATTCAGTGATGAGATCGGAGTTAGATTCGGCAGAAGAAGATTCCGGTTCCGGTTCCAGTTCCAGATCGGAGAGTGATGAGTGAGACTGAGTGAGAAGAGGCGGAGGGAGGGAGTGGTGAAGAAGGTGAGAGGAATCGTCGGAAACATCGTCTTCTTCAGCATCAAATCCTTCGAATTGTGAAGCTACGATAATACGATAATGGAGGAAGAGGTAGAAAATGAGAGCGAAGGAGAAAGATCGGCTCATTGTGAAGAAGAAGGAAGAATCAAATAAGTCTCTGCTCTTGAAGTAAATAAGTTTCGACGATTTTAAAAGGATTTTTTTTTCTAAGTAAAACAAAAATGTTCAAAACTTATTTGGGGACAAATAACATATGTCAACAAACACAGAATCTATGCACAACAATACTATACAAGGGGAGCTAATACAAAGAAAGAGAGATACAAGAAGAGTGGTTTCTATATAAGTTGAACAGCTGCGATTGACGGGATTTTCTCTCTTAGTTTCTGAGTGACTGCTACTCGAACTGTCATCACTCCAGCTGCAGGTCCTGTGATTCTTATCTTCACGATTGGATCTTCGATTTCCACTAGATCAAGCGATCCATCTGCTGTTCCGATCAAGTATGGCCTGATTTCTTCCAGTACCTAAAACAACGTATGGACACAGAGTGTTTTTAACATCACGCGTAACCTCCAACGGATGATGACATGACGATCTACTTATCCATGATTCACATTTCTCATAGCTGTAGCCCCTTTTTCTATTCGCAAGGAACACAAAATCCCTTTTGCTTAATCATAGTCCCGGTTTCATACCTTTAGCATTTGCAAGACATACGTACTTAAGCAACCTAGAGTTTATACCAAAACAAGCCTTTTCAGTGTTTTACTCGTTCAGCTCAAGGCGCGGAAAAACAGTATTTGGACCAGATATATGGATTTGAGCTAGCAATAACAGCAAAACCACATATGCAGAGAACTTAAGCTAGCCAAAATCTAACCTTTTCAATGTTTTCCTCATTCAGTTCAAGGCCAGTCTCTTCATCTGCAACTGCTTCCACAGCTACTATTTCAGGGATTTTTTCCATTAGACGACGTTCAATACCCATCTTCATTGTCATGGTAGAACTTGGGCATGATCCGCATGCTCCCTGCAGCTTAACTCGCACAATATTTCCATCGATCTCATGTAATGCCACATTACCACCATCAGACATAAGGTATGGTCGGATTTCGTCCAAAACGCTTTCTACATTTTCCTCAGTTAAAGGAACTTCCAAGATTGGGTCTGGGGTTGCTACTGCCTTGACAACTGCAAAAATCCAGAAATCAACCATAAGCCTAAATACATATTCTTCGAGGAGAAGATACACACACGAAAAGCAAGATAACATTTCAAATAAACGGAAAATGGATATCAAAGTGGAAGGAGAACTCTTTCCTCTAAATTTTAGAGAAACGTTGTAACTTTATAATGTCTGATAGAGGTGGGACCAGAAACCATTCGTTCACAAACTACAATTGAAATTATATATCCCTAAAGCAACCCAAATAAAAACTGATGATAGCTATAGGAAACAAAATTTGTCATGTCGTCATGTCAAAGGGCAATGCAATCACAACACCAAAATCTCTTCCCAAGTTTCAAGGAGACTAGTAAGACAAGAAAAGCAACTGATTTTAAACTTGAACAGTTGTTTTTTTTTTTATGTGAAAGTTCTTCTGAGCACTAACCAACTATATACATCAAACCCTCTGTTAGTTCATTAGAAGTTCAAGATTCAAACCATTTTTATTCAGAAACTAGAGTTGAAATTATATATCCGTAATGCAACCCAAATAAAAACAGAAGACAGCCATAGGAAAATGAAGATATTGTCATGTCAGAGCCCTTTGGAGTAAAACAATTCAATCACAACATCTATCTACATCAAACTCTCGATTACAAGGACAATTTTTGAACTATTTGATCTTTTGGTCATAGAATTTGCCCTTGTGCTCAGAAGGATACAATAACGACGGCAAAATAGAATCTTTCTAAACGGAGATAGAGAGAGATATTCGTATACTGACCTTTGGATCGTCGGAAAAGTTGTCGACTTGATAAAGACCTAGATAATCCTCGTCGAAGTGGATTACAAGGCCAAGCTACAAGACCAAGAGCGCGTTGGGAGCTCAAAATCTGCCAAAAGAATTCGGAGCAGAGACATCGATACAACGAGTTATATAACAAACAAGCGTGAGAAGAACAAAGAACGGATTGAAAAAAAATCAAAATCACCTGAGGAGAAGGAAGAAGTCTCGAGGAAGAGGAAGGATCTAGGGCTTGCGACGGCGTCCTGGAAATGGCCGCCGGGTTTAGCGTCAGCAATTGCATATCTCCTCCACTCGAAAATCTTTAATTACGAGTTTTGATTCGGAGATGATGATACGATCGTGAGATTGCCTTTTATCGACGGCGTCTTGTGTTACAAGGCCCACCCAAATGTTTTTTTTTTCTGTCAAAATGTATTTAAATCAATAGATTCTCCATGATTTACAGTGTTTAGTTTTTTTTTTTTTTTTTTTTTTGATCAACGAAACAGTGTTTAGTTAGGTCGTGAATTTTATGGTTACAATGAAAAAATAAAAATAATAAAAGAAACAATTGTGAATGATTTTTTGAATTTAAAATTACAATATAGTTTAATTTTTTTTAGACTGATATTTGTTTGGCATAAAATATATAGATTGTCTGGTCCGTGTAATTATCATAGAAAATTAAACTTTCGTTTGATATTTTATTACCAACAGAGAATTTATACTATCTTCAAAACAAATACTTTATTAGCTAACCAAACTACAGCTTTAAAGTAATTTTTATACCATATGACAATGTAGGGGAGATAACTTTGTTTATAGATACCCAATTCAAACACAAGCTGGTTGACGACCAAGGTGTCTAAAGAGGAAGTTAAGGATGCTGTGTTCTCTATCAAAGCCTCTAGTGCTCCAGGAGCTGATGGTATGACGGGTCTTTTCTTTCAACAATACTGGGATATTGTAGGGAACCAACTGACTCTAGAGGTTCTTAGATTCTTTGATGAAGGAGTTTTTGTTAAGGAATGGAACTTTACACAAATCTGTCTTATACCCAAAAAGACAGATTCAAGTGTCATGGCTGATCTTAGGCCGATTAGTCTTTGTTCTGTGATGTACAAGGTAATCTCCAAGATCTTGGTTTCAAGATTAAAGCCTATTCTTGCTGATCTTGTCTCTCCCACTCAATCAGCCTTTGTGGAGGATCGCCTTATTTCTGACAATATTCTTATAGCTCATGAAGTTGTACATGCTCTCAGAACTCATGGTTCCATGTCTAAAGAGTATATGGCAATAAAAACAGACATATCCAAAGCTTTTGATCGTGTTGAATGGAGCTACCTGCGTCACCTTCTGCTTGCCTTAGGGTTTGATTTGAGATGGGTTGATTTGATCATGACTTGTGTGACATTAGTGACTTACACGGTTCTGGTTAATGGCAGCCCGCATGGTTTGGTAGTGCCACAGAGGGGATTAAGACAGGGAGATCCTCTTTCTCCATTTCTTTTTGTCTTATGTACTGAAGGACTAACTCACCTCTTGAACAAGGCTGAGTTGCAGGGTACTATTAGTGGGATGAGGTTTTCACCGGAGGGACCTGCTATCAACCATCCACTTTTTGCTGATGACAGCTTGTTTGTGTGTAAAGCTGATGAGGAGCAGAGTGGTGCCCTGCAAAACATTCTGGCGGTTTATGGGACTGCTACAGGCCAGATTATCAATTATGACAAATCTTCAATTACTTTTGGTGAAAAAGTAGAGGAGAATATTCGGGCCTTGGTGAAGAGCAAATTGGGTATGGAAAAAGAAGGTGGAGCAGGTTCTTACTTGGGACTGCCAGAATGTTTTAGTGGCTCTAAAAAAGATATGTTGGAGTATATCCATGAGAAGCTAAAGGACAGACTCTTAGGCTGGTTTGCTAAGACTCTCTCTCAAGGTGGAAAAGAGATCCTTTTGAAGACTGTTGCAATGGCGATGCCTGTCTATGCCATGTCGTGCTTTAAGTTACCTAAAGCCACTTGCGAGTCTCTATCTAGTGCTATGTCATCCTTTTGGTGGAACACAATGGAGAATCATAGAAAGATCAGCTGGGTTGCTTGGGAGAAACTGTGTTTGCCAAAATCATTGGGAGGGCTAGGTTTCAAAGATTTAGAGCTGTTCAATCAAGCCCTCCTTGCTAAACAGGCCTGGCGGCTTTATTCTGCTCCAGATTGTCTCTTATCTCTTTTTCTGAAGAGCAGGTATTTCTCTGACTTGCCTTTTCTTGAGTCTGCTTTGGGTCCTCGGCCTTCTTTTGGATGGAGGAGTTTACTGCATGGTCGGGACCTTCTTGAAAAAGGATTGATTCAAAGGGTAGGCGATGGTAACTCTCTCCCGGTTTGGACTACCTTATGGTTGGAGGATGGCAGCCGTATGAGAGCTCCTTTCATGAAGAACATTCTTGTGAATTTGGAATTATCTGTGGGGGAGCTCTTTAATTTGGAGACTAGGGACTGGGATCTCTCTTGCCTTAATGATCATTTTTTTCCAGGAGATGTTGAGATCATTAAAAAGTCCAAACCTGTTATCTCTTCCCCTGATTTCAAATGCTGGAAACACAACAAGAGTGGTGTTTATAGTGTTAAATCTGGTTACTGGTTGGCGTCCCAAGATCAGAATGATGATGCAATCAGGTTTGTCTCCATGCTTCCCTCTTTAAATGGAATCAAAGAACAGATTTGGAAGTTGCTTGCTCCTTCGAAAATCAAGGTTTTCATATGGAAAGCAATTAGTGGTGCTATTCCGGTGGCTGAAAGGCTGAGCACTAGAGGTATGGTCGTGGATCAACGCTGCCATATATGTGGCCTAGAGGGAGAATCAATCAATCACATTCTCTTCACGTGTTCTTTGTCAAGACAGATTTGGGCTCTTTCAGGTCTCCCTCTCCCTGAAGATGGTTTTGACCCAAGATCCATTTATCAGAATCTTTTTCATGTGATTTTGATGTGCAAGAATTCAAAGGTACCTGTTGAGGTAAGAAGATATCCTCCTTGGATTCTTTGGTCGTTGTGGAAGAACAGAAACAGCCTCTTCTTTGAAGGTTTGGTTTCCACACCTAAAGACATTCTTTTAAGGTTCAAGGAAGATACTGTTGAGTGGTTTCAAGCGCAGGTCTTAGAGTCTCAAGAGACGGTGCTTTCCAACGTACAAACTCAAGGTTACATCCACAAATGGAGGCCTCCTCCTAAGCCATGGTTAAAATGCAACGTGGCTTCTTCTTGGAATAAGGAGAAAAAGATTTGTGGAGTGGCTTGGGTCTTGCGTAATTCTGAAGGCATCGTTCTTCTTCATAGTAGAGCTGCTCTTCCTTCTATTTCCTCGAAGGGTGAAGCTGAACTTCAAGGTTGTGTTTGGGCTATTAAAGACATGCAAAATCTTCATATCCATAGAGTGATTTTTGCCTTTGAGCCTAATGAATTGGTAGGTGCTGTCCTTCGTCCTGCAGCCTGGCCTAATTTCAAATCTCAATCTGAGAGGCTCCTCCTAGCCTTGTCCTTTTTACCGGCTTGGAGAGTTGTTCATGAAGATAGGAAGTGTAATCTTGGGGCAGTCTTGATTGCTAGGAGTGTCACTAGAGAGGAACGGTTCCAATCATATGTAGCAAGTGGCTACCCTTTTTGGCTTCAGAAGGTGTTCGAAGATGATATATGCATTACTTTTGTGTAATGAGTTC
The DNA here is from genome assembly GCF_000004255.2 of Arabidopsis lyrata subsp. lyrata. Classification (NCBI taxonomy): domain Eukaryota; kingdom Viridiplantae; phylum Streptophyta; class Magnoliopsida; order Brassicales; family Brassicaceae; genus Arabidopsis; species Arabidopsis lyrata. The sequence continues at coordinate 13,566,037 of NW_003302548.1, read as the reverse complement.
TGTTGCTTGATTGTAATCGTTCCTTTTTTGTTTGTGACTTTTTGGTTGATTAATATATGGAATCATTCAGACGAAAAAAAAAGAAGATACCCAATTCAAACATGTTACCCCAAGAAACAATGGTGTCTTCTAGAGAAAGTGAGGTATTGATAGAGAGTAAATCTGAGGAAGATGCATCTTTGAAATGAAGTGAAATAGATAGCGTGAAGAAACATACTAAGCATTCGTAGGTCCCCATAACTCTAAAGAGATATAAATATAAAAGATAGTACTATAATAATTATTGGTATATTTTTAAAAAGTTGACCATTAATTAGCAAAACCTAAAGAAATTTTAGAAACACATAAGAATATAGGAAAAAATAACAAACAAATAATCTAATAATAATAACAATCTCAATAAATGCATTTTAGCTCATAGAAACTATAACACTTTAAGATGATCTGATTTTGCAGAAACTCTATAATAAACCCTAATTTCTGTTTTCTTCAATGGTAATTTAATAAATTATAGATGTGTAGTTACACATAATGACATGGGTGAACGACCTGTGTCCCCCCAGTAAGTTTCATATAATACCATAACAACACAGATTTCGGGTCTCGTCTCCAGTCCACACAAAACAAAATTTAAACTTCAGAGTCCCCCTAAATTGAAAGTTCGAGACCTCAGTCCCCATATATTCAAATTTCGTGGTTTATCATTGGTTAACTGTGCCGAAAACCAAATTAACCACTTAACATCAAATTAAACCGGATTTATCCAGAACCCAACCCAATTAGTTGACCCATCATTATACCCAAGTGAAATCCGATTCGAATTATGTAATGGTACGTTTCCGATTCCGATCTGTGATTGTTTTTTTTTTTACAGAAATCCAAACCCACCTTAAAGTATGTTCAAGATTAAGAAGAGCAATCTGGAGAAGAAATTGAACGTATCCAAAGCCTAATACTCGAGTTTAGGTAATGAAGAGAGAGAACTTGGTATGGACCATAGAGATCATTGAAGGAAAGGTCAATGTATACTCAAGATTCTGAGCTGACTCAGAAATTCAGGAACCGGACCGGTGAGATTCGTCCAGCTTAGTCTAAGAAAAGTGAGATTCTTGAGCTTGGCAATAGTGGGTTGGATGTGACCAGTGAGGTTAGTGAGTTTGTGGAAGATAAGGGATGTAAGATACGGTAAGTCACCGACTTCAGCTGGGATCTGAACGGAGATATCGCCGTCTTGTATGATTAGGGAAGTGACGCGGTGGTTAACGGTGGAGTCGCCGCACTCGAGGCAGTACCAAGAGCAACAGTCGGTTTTGGGATCCCATACGGTGGCGTCGCCGCACTCGAGGCAGTACCAAGAGCAACAGTCGGTTTTGGGATCACAAGTAATTTTAGCAATCCGATTTGGATTCGTTCAATTTCTTCTCCACACCCAATTTTGATTCCGATTAAACGAAACACAGCTTCTTCGTGATTCTAACTTTCTCGTACCGATCACCAGCGAATCAGAAGGATTATAAAGAAGAAAAGAGAATGAAAAAAGGAGAGGAATTGTGTAGAGAGGAGAAGAAGAGAAGAAACGGAGGCTGCGTTAAACAGTGAGGAGGAGGAAGAAGAAGAAGGAAGGCGGTTTACTAATCGGGTTGGTTTCTGGGTAAATCCGGTTTACTTTCGATGTTAAGCGGTTAATTTGGTTTTCGGCACAGTAAACCAAAGATAAACCACGAAATTTGAATTTATGGAGACTGAGGTCTCAAACTTTCAATTTAGGGGGAAACTGGAGTTTAACTTTCGTTTTGTATGGACTGGAAACGAGACCCAAAATTTATGTTGTTATGGTACTATATGAAACTTCGTGGGGGGGACACAGGTCGTTCACCCTAATGACATAAACCAAAATTGAAGGTTTCATCACTTTGAGCCATTAGAAGTAGAGGAAGACCATTAGAAGCAGAGGAAGACCATTAGAGATTCATTGAAGATGAGTTCAAGTATGACGATTCCTGATCTTGTTTTTTCTCCACGTATCTACGATCACAACAAACTGTAAGTATATTTCAGATATACAATTATAATGGAGAATATTTGGAGAATATTCACATTGTTAGATTTGCAGATTTGCATATATCGTATAGTTAAGTATCTTCCTTTTAGTTAGGATTCTAGCTTAATTTACAAGTCTTGTATGCGTGTATCATTGACGTTAAGATCATTGAGGTCAAGTTCAATACAGAGAAATATTCAGAAACTCTCGATTCTCCATGTAAATTTAACTTACTTATCAAACTTCAATACTTGTTTATGCAGCTTCAGCTTTAACCGATCAAATTTCTTCATTATCTACCCCTCCTATCCCTTGTTTTTCTTGTGAACATGGAAGGGAGCCGAATCCAGAGTATTTCTGTGTGTATCCATTCACAGGAACACTCTTCTTCACGGTTCATAGTGGTTTTACAACATGCATTATGCTGGGTTTAGACCTAAAAAATGATACATTGATAACATTAGCACAAATAACTAGATCATATGTTTTTGTCATAATTTGAGCACAATTTGAGCATATTTCAAGCAAATTTTGACCATATTTTTGTATATTAAATCCGTCACAAAATATCATGTATTGGTAATAATTATTTCATAGCGATTTGAAAAAAATTACAAGTATTTCCAGTGCCGGCGTTTGGGGTGTGCAAGTGGAGCAATTGTACCGGGTCCAATTTTTTTGGGTATATTTAAAGGCCCAATTTTTTTTTTCGTATAGAAAAAAATGTAATTTTTAAAACTTTAAGATATATTTATCATAAAAAAAGCCTAAATATTTTATTTAGTATGAAAGTGGTTAATTTTTAATTTTTTTTAACATGAAAAAGGCCCAATTTTTTTTATTTTTTTTAAATGAAAAATGGCCAATTTTTAAGATTTGTACCAGGACTCAAAATTAATTGAGCCGGCCTGAGTATTTCTATAAGCTTTCTTGTCCAATCTAGTGTGATCATATTATTCTCTGTATTGTACAGAGGATTAAACACGTAACCAATGAGTATCATTGCCATCTGAATATTATTTCTCTGTGCCTAATGGGAAAACACATATGTCTAACTGAAGTTGGTGATTATTTTCATGTGCGCTTATGTTCTTGGTGGCAATGACGTCAACCGGATGATTAAATTTCTTAAGAAACTCCACCATCTCGTTCTGTTAAAACATTTACGGTTAAAAAAATTTTTTAACCGTAATCGATGGTTAATTAACCGTAACCGTGGTCATCCCTACACACAACTCCATCTAATTATTGTATAAGAGTAACCGGTTTATATAAACCGTGTAATTTTGATTGGTTTAGATAACTAATGATCTGACTTTTATATTGGGCTTGTAGGCCCTTCTTCTATTCGGCCCAACACAAATGAATAGCTCACAAATTTCTCTTCTTCTTCTTCTTCTTTCTCACGCTTAGTACAGACCTTTCTTCGATTCGACTATTCGACAGTGAATCACCAAATTTCCAAAACTCTCTCGAGAGACGAAATAGAGAGATTAAGAAATGGTGAAGGTACGAATGAACACGGCGGACGTCGCCGCCGAAGTCAAGTGCTTAAAGCGATTAATCGGTATGAGATGCTCCAACGTCTATGATATATCTCCCAAGGTAACATATTTCTACAATTAAATCTTCAAATCCACCAATTTGTTTGATTCGATTTCCATTAGGGTTTATGTTTTGATTTTGCTTCAATTTGATGCAGACGTATATGTTCAAGCTCTTGAATAGTAGCGGTATCACAGAATCTGGAGAAAGTGAGAAAGTTTTGCTTTTAATGGAAAGTGGTGTTCGTTTGCATACCACTGCTTATGTCAGGTAAAACAAACACATCTCTAGATTTTGAGCTTTTTTTTTGGGGAAGTAGTAATGATTTTTTTTTTTTTTTTTTTTCTCACAAATTTGTGTAGGGATAAGAGTAATACTCCATCTGGGTTTACTTTGAAGTTGAGGAAACATATCAGGACTAGGAGGCTTGAGGATGTTCGACAGCTTGGTTATGATAGGGTATGGAACTTGGAGTTTTCTTTTGTGTTTTGTTTGGTTTGCTTTCATTGTGTATTTGGTTTTTAACTTTTGTTGTTGGTACCAGATCATTGTCTTCCAGTTTGGACTAGGTGCTAATGCTCACTATGTTATATTGGAGTTGTATGCTCAAGGAAACATAATTCTTACTGATTCTGAGTATATGATCATGACACTCCTCCGGTCTCATAGGTTTGTTTTTTTACTTTCATCAGATTGTTTGTGTGTTTTGCTATGTTTGAACTTCTTAAGGTGACTGTGACCTGCTGCTTTGAGAGACATTCTTTTGTTGCCTTTTAATTGGTGTGGCCTTTTGTACTGAATGATTGATTTTTATTTCTGTAGAGATGACAATAAGGGTTTTGCTATCATGTCTCGCCACCGTTACCCCATAGAGATATGTAGAGTCTTTGAGAGAACCACTGTTTCAAAGCTTCAGGAATCACTTACTGCTTTCTCGCTTAAGGATCATGAAGCAAAACAGATTGAACGGAAGGAGCAGAATGGTGGCAAAAAGGGTGGGAAGTCAAATGATTCTACGGGTGCCAAACAATATACCTTGAAGAATATTCTTGGTGACGCTTTAGGCTATGGGCCACAGCTCTCAGAGCACATTATTCTGGATGCTGGTCTAATTCCAACTACCAAACTTTCAGAAGACAAGAAGTTAGATGATAATGAAATTCAGTTATTGGTTCAAGCGGTGATCGTTTTTGAAGATTGGCTTGAAGATATTATAAATGGTCAAAAAGTTCCTGAAGGTTATATTCTAATGCAAAAACAAATTTTGGCAAATGACACGCCTTCTGAATCAGGAGGTGTTAAAAAGGTCACTATTTTACTCTATGCTTCTTCATTTTTGTATTCTTTAATGGCCATGGATTTGATATATAGTATTTTCTTTTGCCTTGGTTGTCTACAGATGTATGATGAGTTCTGTTCAATCTTATTAAATCAATTCAAATCACGAGTGTATGAAAAGTTTGAAACTTTCGATGCGGCTTTAGATGAGTTCTACAGCAAAATTGAGAGCCAAAGGTCTGAACAACAACAAAAGGCAAAAGAAGATTCTGCCAGTCAGAAACTCAATAAGATTCGCCAGGATCAGGTTTGTGGTATTTATTAATGTACTGGTTTGGAACTTCCATTTCCATATATCTTTGTGAAACTTTTATTTAAACTTATCTTAATTGCAATGTTTCTATACTTGTGTTGTAGGAGAACCGTGTTCAAATTCTGAAGAAAGAAGTCAACCATTGTGTTAATATGGCTGAATTAATCGAGTACAACTTAGAAGATGTAGATGCTGCCATATTAGCTGTTCGTGTAGCACTTGCAAAGGGTATGGGCTGGGATGATCTAGCTCGCATGGTCAAGGAAGAAAAAAAATTAGGAAATCCTGTTGCTGGACTCATTGACAAACTTTATCTGGAGAAGAATTGTATGACCTTGTTGTTGTGCAACAATCTTGATGAAATGGATGATGATGAGAAGACGCTCCCAGTGGAAAAGGTGTTGATCTCCCCCCACTTGATTGAATATATAAAGCTCATCTTCTTTCTTGTTCTGACATATGGGGCACAATGTGGTTTTGTAGGTGGAGGTGGACTTATCACTTTCTGCGCATGGTAATGCTAGGCGATGGTATGAAATGAAGAAGAAGCAAGAAACCAAACAGGAGAAGACTGTTTCTGCTCATGAAAAGGCTTTTAGAGCAGCTGAGAAAAAGACACGCCACCAGCTTTCTCAGGTAAGCTTCCAACCTCGGTGCTGTTAATCTTGTTTAGTGTTTTCTTCCTCGCAGTCAACTAATCATTTGTATTTTCTGGCTGAAAGGAAAAAGTGGTTGCAACTATTTCACACATGAGAAAAGTCCACTGGTTTGAGAAATTTAATTGGTTCATTAGCAGTGAGAACTACTTGGTCATCAGTGGTCGTGATGCTCAGCAAAATGAGATGATAGTTAAACGTTACATGTCAAAAGGAGATCTGTAAGTTTTCATATATAGAGTTATTTAGCCAGTCTTTGTGTTAGTATTAAATATTCAAAGATGATGATAAGTTTCTTTTAACCATGCTTTCTTAGGTATGTACACGCAGAGCTTCATGGAGCATCTAGTACTGTGATAAAGAATCATAAACCTGAACAAAATGTACCGCCTCTCACTTTAAACCAAGCTGGATGTTTTACGGTAAGCAATTTCATCTACCATTTTAGTTGTTTGAATTGTGTGAATATGGTGCAATGTCTTGATGGCAGACATTTGGATATAATTCGATGCAGGTTTGTCATAGTCAGGCATGGGATTCCAAGATTGTTACTAGTGCATGGTGGGTTTATCCTCATCAAGTCACTAAAACAGCTCCGACTGGAGAATACCTTACAGTTGGAAGTTTTATGATACGTGGTAAGAAAAACTTCCTCCCGCCACACCCACTCATCATGGGTTTTGGATTGTTGTTTCGTTTGGACGAGAGCTCCTTGGGAGCTCATTTGAATGAGAGAAGGGTAAGAGGGGAAGAGGAAGGAATGAATGATGTAGTCATGGAAACGCATGCTCCTGATGAGCATTCAGATGTTGAGTCAGAGAACGAAGCAGTGAATGAAGCGGTTTCTGCCTCAGGAGAAGTTGATTTGGAGGAATCAAGTACCATATTGAGCCAAGATACTTCTTCTTTTGACATGAATTCATCTGGTATTGCTGAAGAAAATGTGGAATCAGCCACCTCACAGCTTGAAGATCTTCTTGATAGAACCCTAGGTCTTGGTGCTGCAACGGTGGCAGGCAAGAAAGATACAATAGAGACATCAAAAGATGAAATGGAAGAGAAGATGACACAGGAAGAGAAAAAAGCAGTAGTGAGAGATAAGCCTTATATGTCAAAAGCTGAAAGAAGAAAGCTTAAGATGGGCCAAAGCGGTAACACAGCTGTTGATGGTAACACTGGGCAAGAAAAGCAGCAACGAAAGGAAAAAGATGTTTCTTCTTTAAGCCAAGCTAACAAGAGTATACCTGATAACAAGCCAGCTGGGGAAAAAGTTAGCCGTGGGCAAAGGGGTAAACTTAAGAAAATGAAGGAGAAGTATGCTGATCAAGATGAAGACGAAAGAAAAATACGGATGGCATTGTTGGCAGTAAGTACCTCACGAATTCTTCACTTGGATTCTCCATTTTTTTTTCATAGACCATCAATTCTTCTCTTATCAGTATTTAATGACCGGTAAATTAATCTCCTCTTTGCAGTCGTCTGGAAAGCCACAGAAGACTGATGTTGAATCACAGAATGCAAAAACTGCAGTCACCGTAGAGAAGAAACCTTCTGAAGGTAAATTTTTCAATGCTGTCTTTTTTTCTTCTGAAATTGCTTCCTGGCATACACTTTCCATTAGACTGGTACCATATGATATTGATAGTTGCATTTTGGTTGCTGCGTAGAGACAGAAGATGCTGTGAAAATATGTTACAGGTGTAAGAAGGTTGGACATCTTGCTAGGGATTGTCATGGGAAAGAAACTTCAGAGATGGACAAAGTGGTGATGGAAGAAGACGATATTAATGAGGTTGGAGACGAAGAGAAAGAAAAACTGATTGATGTCGATTACCTAACTGGTAACCCGTTACCAACCGACATCCTTTTATATGCGGTCCCCGTGTGCGGCCCCTACAACGCTCTGCAGTCATATAAATACAGAGTCAAAGCGATTCCAGGCAGCATGAAGAAAGGAAAAGGTAATAACACACATTCTCTTCCAAGTAGTTGCAAGTGTGGAGCTTTTGGATTGTATTGATGTTGTGTTTTGTGTTTGGACAGCTGCAAAAACTGCAATGAATCTGTTTACACATATGACGGAGGCGACAGTAAGGGAGAAAGAGCTGATGAAGGCATGTACAGATCCAGAGCTAATGGCTGCTCTTGTGGGGAATGTGAAGATCACAGCAGCAGGTTTGACACAGTTGAAGCAGAAACAGAAAAAGGGCAAAAAAAGCGGGAAACAACAACATAGCTAGGTTTTAGGTAACTGCTTGCAAGAAGAAGGCTTTTACTAGATAGAGCATATTGGTTCATATCTTTTTATGTTCACTCTTGCAAAAACGAAACATCATGTTACAACGCAAACATTATCGGGTGGTGATTTTGATGTTCCATTGTGTCTGATATCATCAGAATTAAAGTGATATGCAAAATTAGAAAATTTGGGCTAAAGAGAGCTCTAGTTATGAAACTAAGACATTGAAGAGGTTCATTATCAATAAAATCCATAAATAGCTAAAACAATCTTAAAATAAGCTTAAATCCTACGGCACGGATTCTTCTGTTCCTCTTTTCTTGCTTTTTAAACCTTTTTTTCTTCATTTTTTTTTTCTTTTGTAGAAAACTCTAAAATAATTTGCGAATTACAATTTGAACAAACCTCTCTTCTTCTCCTCTTTCTTCTTCCTTCTTCATCAAAACTAATACATTTCTACATTATCTCAAACATCTCCAAATCATTATCTTACACGAAGAAGGAAGAGATAAGAGCATCAATTCTTTAGTATCGGGGTTTCAATTTGCATTCGATCTTTTTATTCCATAGTTTAATATTTGATTTGCTTTTTACAAAACCTAAAAACAATATCTGCAATTTTGGGAGGGAAATTTGTCCTTCAAGTTATTCTTGATCTCATCTCTGTTCCCTCCAAACGACAACCAAAAGCCAAAAGAGAGGTGCCAGAAACATCAATGGCGGAGGAGAGATCGCCGAGTAGTAAGGTGAAGTTCATGTGCAGTTTTGGAGGCAGAATCCTCCCTAGACCATCCGACGGTGTTCTCAAATATGTCGGCGGTGAGACTCGCGTTATTGCTGTATCTCCCGACATCTCCTTCTCCGGTAATAACCAACTCTTTCCCTTAATTGATGTAATCTCACGATACATCTTCTTAACATCGAGCTTTTGTTTCAATTGTAGAACTCGTGAAGAAACTTGCCGCAATCACAGAGAACGATATCGTGCTCAAATACCAGATCATTCCAGAAGATCTTGATGCATTAGTGTCCGTTAAGTCTGATGAAGATGTGAAACACATGATAGAGGAATATAACCGTCATGAAACCCCCAAACTCAGAACCTTCTTGTTTCCTGCAAACCCAGTGGTTCTCGAGAATCAGTTAGGCCCGATCGAGCCACAAACCATAGAGCAACGCTACATTGAAGCCATCAATGGCATTCTTCGCACATCCAAGAGTGCTACTGCTCTTCGTGCTCCCATCAAAACACGACCTTCCTTCACCGTCTCTACTTGCTCCTCTCCCAAATCAGAATCATCACCTGATGGATACAGTCACGAGCTGCCAGAAACGAGTTTTCAGAATAACTACCAATTGAGCCGGCTTTACCCGATGCATAAAGTACATAGCAGTCCCAACATCTCACAGCAGCTGCAGCCATACAGCCACTTCCACAACGCATACTTGCAGCCTCCTAACTACTTAACTTGTTGGCCGCGACCACCAACTCCGTTAGACATCCCCAGAGGCATCGGTTGGGACCAATCATACACAACCACACATAACTCAGGTTGTGGTAATGGTAAGTGCTGGTGCAATGATGACCGCAGGTTCTGGGGAAGAGCAAGCAGCGTTCCTCAAAGTCCTAGGAACCACGGACTCCGCCTCTGAACCACATAACATTGCAACCATCTGTATATATTTGGTCATGTGTTTGTTGTACAGTTTAACTCTGTAGGTATCTAAATGTGCGCCTGAATGATATGCTACATGAGAACGTCTCTACTTCTCAATGTACATGTTTTGTGACAACACTGCTTCTATGGACAATATGTGCTCCAGAATATTGCTTCACGTATGTGTTTAAAAAGACAAAATTTGACTCTTACCATTCATTTGTTGCCCACAAATCACATTATCTTTCCTACAAAATCATGGACAAACCCCAGAAATAATCCTTGTATGAATCCAATTTGTATTATTTGCTGTCTGTGAAGTCAGCGTCTATCACATCACCGCCGTTGTCTCCACCTTTGGCTGAGGATGATGAGTCAGATGACGAGGAAGCTTCACCTCCAGGAGGAGAACCAGCACCACCTGGTTGGGGTTGGTTGTACAGAGACTGGCCAATCTGCATCACTTCTTGGTTAAGAGCTGCCATGGTGTCTTTGATTTCTTGAGTTGATCCGCTTCCTATCTTTTCCTTCAGCTCCTGGAGCTTAGCCTCAACCTTTTCTTTCACTGGACCTGGAATTTTCTCTCCAAGTTCTTTAAGCTGCTTCTCTGTCTGGTAAACGACGGAATCAGCCTGGTTCTTTGTGTCAATCGCATCTCTCTTTTCTTTGTCTTCCTTTGCAAACCTCTCTGCTTCTTGCACCATTGTGTCTACCTGCAACACCACACAACCAATATGACTAAGAAAATAATTACACATTAAGTGAAGCAAGTTTGATCATTGCCACAAACCTCATCCTTAGGCAAGGTACTAGCACCAGTAATGGTAATGTCCTGCTTCTTTCCTGTGCCTTTGTCCGAAGCACTGACAGATAGAATTCCATTGGCATCAATGTCGAATTTGACCTCGATTTGTGGAACTCCACGTGGTGCAGGCGGAATACCATCAAGACGGAAGCTACCAATAGACTTGTTATCTCTTACGAACTCTCTCTCACCCTGTAACACATTAATCTCTACGCTTGTCTGTCCATCTGTAGCGGTTGAGAAGACTTCTGACTTAGAAGTTGGAAGTGTGGTGTTTCTTGGAATAATCTTGGTCATGACACCACCAAGAGTTTCCAAACCAAGCGATAGCGGCGTCACATCAAGAAGAACAATATCACTCACATCTCCAGATAGAACACCAGCCTGGAATCAGAGGCCAAATAGCATTTTAGTGATACGGCTCATCACAGTACAATGTCAATTTACTGTTACAACTACGATGTGTAAAGATTAGAGGTCAACAAGACACACCTGAACTGCAGCACCTAAAGCTACAACTTCATCAGGATTGACTGAGACATTGGGTTCTTTCCCTGTTAGCTTCCGTACGAGTTCCTGAACAGCAGGAATACGCGTGGATCCACCAACAAGGATCACCTCATCAATATCTTTGAAGCTGAGCTTTGCATCCCTCAGAGAATTCTCCACCGGTGTCCTGACCCTACAAGTTTGAATGCAGAGAAAAGAAACTTAAGCGCTACAGGTGAATGGAATAGCAATCTTGTTTACGTGGCAGGTTAGTGATCTTAGCCAAAGAAAAAAATCACTAAAATCACCTGTCAAGTAAGTCAGAGCACAATTCTTCAAACTTGGCTCGGGTGAGAGTGGTTTCAATGTGCTTAGGCCCATCAGCCGTAGCAGTGATAAAAGGCAAACTGGATACGGTATCGAAATCAGTTAATATTCTAAATACAAATGGGAACGAGGTAAATAGATTTGAGAGGGAAAATTGAACCTCATGTTTGTCTGAGTCAGTGAGGAAAGCTCAATTTTAGCTTTTTCAGCTGCCTCAGTTAACCTCTGAAGCGCTTGCTTGTCTTTGAGAAGATCTATACCTTCATCTTTCTTGAAAGTTGAAGCAAGCCAATCAACAACTCTCTGCATTGCAAAAGTCATATCTACCAGTGAGTGAACAGATTAAGATTATTTACAAAGGATTTCAGAAAAGTCTGCGTTTTGACTCACCTTGTCAAAGTCATCACCTCCCAAATGTGTATCACCAGAAGTAGAAAGAACTTCAAAAACACCATCACCAACCTCAAGGACTACATTCCAAGAAACAAAAACCCAGAAATAATTAGAAAACTCCAATACTTAAAAAGACAGTAAAAGCCCAATTAGAACTTTAGTAAAAATACCTGAGACATCGAAGGTACCACCACCAAGATCAAAGACAAGAATAGTTTCATTGCTTTTCCTCTCAAACCCATAAGCCAAAGAAGCAGCAGTAGGCTCATTAATAATCCTAAGAACTTCCAATCCAGCAATACGACCAGCATCTTTAGTAGCCGTCCTCTGTGAATCATTGAAGTAAGCAGGCACAGTGATAACAGCTTTAGTTACTTTATCATTCAAGAATCTTGAAGCATCGTCCACAAGCTTCCTCAAAACCTACATTACAACCACACAGTTCTTAGTAATGCTCCATTTCCCAAAAATTCATACGCTAAATTTCGAAAGAAAATTGATTCAAACCTGAGCAGAAATCTCCTCAGCAGCAAATTGTTTACCAATAGCAGGACAATCAAGCTTAACATTACCATTCTCATCTTTAATAACTCTATAAGAAACCTGCTTAGACTCTTCAGCAACTTCATTCATTCTCCTACCAATAAACCTCTTAACAGAGAAGAAAGTATTCTCCGGATTAACAACAGCTTGACGTTTCGCAATCTGACCAACAAGTCTATCTTTACTCTTAGTATAAGCTACAACAGAAGGCGTAGTTCTTTGACCTTCAGCGTTAGTCACAATCGTTGGTTTACCTCCTTCCATAGCAGCTACGGCTGAGTTCGTCGTACCTAAATCGATTCCGACGACTTTCTCGTTAACAACACGGACTGGACCAACGGTGTATCGGGAAGCGTTGTTGTTTCTTCGTCCCATACGAAGGAAGGCGGAGGTTGGAGTAGAGAAAGGACTTGTTCTGTTGCCGAAGAAGACGCTTCGTGGAATGGAATTGGTTTTGTTGTCGAGGTTTTTGCCGGAAGCAGGGAATCCGATTCCGCCGAGGATGTGAATTTGGGCGGCGGAGGAAGCCATGGTTGGAGAAGAGAGATTGATAAAACCCTAAGGGGAAGAGAATGAGTAAGGAGGAGGAGCAGCCCCGGCTCAAATGGGTAGGGCGGAAGTGCGACGGCCCGGGGCTTTTTTTTTTTATAAAAAAATTTATATATAAAAAAGGCCCAAATATTTTTTTAAAATATTATTAATATGAGAATTATATTTTAAGAGGCCTAATTATTTATAAGAAAATGTATAAAAAGGCCCAAAATTTTTAAAATAACAATTTTTACTATAAAAACTCCGCAAAATTTTTAAAAATTAAGTAAATTTTCTCTTTGTATATAATAATAGGCCAAAAAAAAAATTTTTTGCCCTAAGGCTCTCAAATATATTGAGCCGGGGCTGAGGAGGAGGAGGAAGAAGAAGATAAGAAGAGTGAAGGAGAAGAAAACTATGTTGAAGGTTCTAGAAAAATGGTTGGTGGTGGTGGTAAGTGGTAACACGTACGGCTTTCGATTTGCATTTCTTTTATGGATTTTTAAACATTTGGGCTTCGTAAAAGCCCAATACTCCAATATATAGAACAACTTGGCCCATCATCATAAACCATTTGGAACACGGTTCTTCTAAACACAAATTTAGTCGAACCGGATATTCTAAAGCAAGAAACTGTCAAAACACGAATGGAATAGAGTTCGTTTCGTGATGCTTGCTTGCTCTATATTAAAGTTATGTTGGTATGATTTGTTAACATTAATTGATTTGCGTCTTATTTCATTACTTTACTAATTAAAAATAAAGATGCAATCGTGCAAGACCCAAGTTCTCATAGGTACACATATCAAGCATGATGATGCAAGTAACGTGTCAGACATTTTTTCACTGCTTTTTTTTTGGTAAAAAAATAATGAAGTAATTTAGATTACTTTAATTCGGCTACCATTTAAGGCATGATTCTTTGTGATAGACATCCTCGTGGTAGCAGCGAGGTACCAATATCGCTCCTCGAACCGTGGTGAGACTCTCTCATCATGCTGAGTTCCTACCATTTTCACCGGTTCGGAATTGGCAAAAAAGTCTAAAATGATAAAGATGGGATTTGAACTCAGGCTCATGGGTTTACTCAAAAATTAAGCAAATAGGTTATATTGGGGAATCGAACCCAACATATGGGTGTATTTTTTGGTAATTATTGGGGAAAATTGAGAGTAATCATTAAACACACGACGCAACAATGGTGTTGTTCTTTTTCAAAAAAAAAAAAAACAATGGTGTTGTTTCGGGCAACAAGTAACAAAAAGCAGTGACATCTTTTCACTGTTTTTTGTTACTTGTTGCCCTAAACAACACCATTGTTGCGTCGTGTGTTTAATGATTACTCTCAGTTTTCATTAGTATTTTAATAATTACAAAATAAAAATACTCTTTTTTTTTTTTTGTTAGAGCACAAATAGTTTTACATTGCTTGAAGTAAAGTTTCAAAACCAGAAAAATAGTTAAGATGTTTTGGCCAAATTAATATAAAAGATTTTTGGTCAGCGAATCCTCCTAGCATGATGAGCAAAGCAAAGTTTAATGTAATATAAATAGTGTTACATTAAATATTTAAATTGCTTAAAAGCAAAGTTTTAAAATCAGAAAAATACGTTTTGGCCAACTTAATAAGAAGATTTGGTCTTTAAATACTTGTTTGTGGTGGCGACTGGCGACCATATCCAGTTAGTCCAATAATTCAGGAGATATTTTATGAAATATAATCCCAAACACAAAAACTCTTAAGTCACAAACTCTACACACACAAAAAAAGCTTTGTTGAAAAAGTCACGATTTTTCAAATTCACTTAACGAAAGTTTTTTATTTTATTTTTTTTATCTATCTTCTTCTTCGGCTTTGATTCGTTCGTCTCTGCCACAACAACTCTCACGATTTTATATATTTTCGTTTTCCATCTTTTTCTGATCCCAACCAATCACTAGTTCGATTCAGAGCAATCGTTTGCGGGTACTCTCCTGTTTTCTCTATTTGTTATGGATCGTCTTCATGAATGATCGCAATGCAGAATTCTTATGTTGTCTTGATTGTTAGTGTGGTTTTAACTTAATCTCCTTCTACTATTATGTTGCCATTTATTATGTTCATATATATCATTGCCAGTTTTTGAATTCCTTAACCTCTTCATGGCTGACAATTGGAGAAGGACAAGTACTTAGAATTGTTGACCTGTACAGTGAACCAGAACAATGGGTTGATATTCTTTGTTTCTGTTGTGTTGTTGTGTTTCAGGAACCATGTTTGAGGAAAAGATCATAACTATTGGTGAAGATGTAAAATCTTTCAACTCTTCTGATCATAAAGTAAGTTTTTTTCCAGATTTTATGTGGCTCATGTTTTGAGGGACTTCATTGAAATATGTTACTCATTAACATTGCTTCGTTTTAAAAAAAATTCTTTCATGAATCTTCAAGTAAAGCTGTCTTGGTGTCTTATATTGTTCCCATATTTAACAAATCAGGTTGATCCAGCAGTACCTGCATCTTTGACATGGCAAAGAAAGATAGACAGTGACGCAAAGCCTCCCCGGGAATTCAATCTGACTGCTAAAGAGATTTTTCAGCTGGTACCTATGGAAACTAAACATTTCAAATATAACTGTTGGAATGTTTGATTGGCTTGTTAAAAGTTATCTTTTTGAGACTTGTTTTTGTTCCGGTAGGCTCCTGTTGGCATTCGGTTATGGTTTCTTTGCAGAGAAGAAGCTGCTAAAGGAAGGGTAAACACATTTTCCTAGTTCAGTTTTATTTTACCAAAGAGTTTTTGAAAATATGCTGCTTTCTTTTTATCACATAGCACTATTGTAACAATCTGTTAATTTCAGTTGGCCTTCATAGATCCATTCTCTAGGCACTCTGTAACGTCTTCCCATGGTGTTCCACTTGGGGGTATTGGGTATGTTTTCCTTCTTATCACTCAACTTGAACATATTGGTCTTTTGAAACTGTGTTTCGTGGAGAATTCTCGGAACAATCTCAAAGTTCTTGTCTATGTGAGGATAGGAACAACAATTTGGAGAACTCTGTCTCTCTGATCATATTTGTAACCTTTCATACAGAACTTAATGACAAAATATCTATAAGCTCTGTGAATACTTATCTAGCTATTGTTACATGCAGTGCTGGTAGCATAGGAAGGAGTTTTCAAGGTGAATTCCAGCGATGGCAGCTATTCCCTCCAAAATGTGAATATGAACCTGTTCTAGCAAATCAATTCTCAGTAAGTTACAAATTGGTAGAAGAGAGTTTTAGCATTTAGGATGCTTCTGGTGACATTCTCTGGAGCTAAAATATACGTGTAACTCTAGTCTTTTGCTAATTATGATGAACTCTTCATGTTCTACTAAATGAGTTTGTTTGATGCAGGCGTTTGTTTCACGCGCCAATGGTAAAAAGTACTCGACGGTGTTATGTCCTAGGAATCCAAAGATGGGAAAGTAAGCTAACTACCTCTCTGCTGCTTGTTATCTTGCAATTGAATACTCGTTTTTAGGGATGATTGAAGTTTATATACTCGAACAGACAAGATTCGGAATCAGGAATTGGTTCCTGGGACTGGAATCTGAAAGGAGACAAGTCTACATATCATGCTTTATATCCGAGGTCTTGGACAATGTATGAGGGTAATATGCTTCTGTATGTAATTTCACACCTTTAAGTATTGATATGTCTATGGTATGAGCCTGAAACTTTAATATTTTGATGGTGTATAGGTGAACCTGATCCAGAGCTTAGGATCATTTGTCGGCAAGTTTCACCCTTTATACCTCACAACTACAAAGAGAGCAGCTTTCCTGTGTCTGTTTTCACTTTCACAGTATGTCTAGTGTTTTTTTTTTTTTTGACATTTTAATGTTTTAGAGCTTACTATGGTACTGATGAGTATGGCACATATATTCATCAGCTTCATAATCTCGGAAACACTACTGCGAATGTGACATTGCTCTTCACTTGGGCGGTGAGATAATTGTTGAATGCAGTCATATTGTTTGGCTTTTGTTTTACTGTTCCTTTCACAGTAGTCATGATGATATTTTTTGGTTCAGAATTCTGTTGGAGGAGACTCAGAGTTCTCAGGTGGCCACTACAACTCCAAAATAATGTATATACTAAATACTTATATCTTCTTTTGTGGCTTTACTATATAAACTCGCATGTTACTCAGAAGTTCTTTAACTTTGTGTGCGTGTTTATACTAACTCGATGTTGATGTTTATAATAGGATGAATGATGGAGTCCAGGGTGTGCTCTTACATCATAAGTAAGTTGTTCCATATTTTTGCATAAAGCACCAAATTAGGAGAAGAAACTAATCTTTTGTGGTTGTTAAGTATCAGACTCTGAATCTTTCAACTTTGTTGCTCTATATTTTTTCTGATACAGAACCGCAAATGGGTTACCATCATTGTCATATGCGATTTCAGCTCAGGCGACCGATGGTGTTAGTGTCTCAGCCTGCCCATTTTTCATAGTGTCTGGAAAGCAGAACGGAATCACAGCAAAAGATATGTGGCAAGCTGTCAAAGAGGTTGACATATCCTTCCACTTGTTAAGAGGTCTTGGATATCACTGTATTATTCTATACCGTGAGATTTGATATCTGTCACTGTATTTGTTACAGAATGGTTCTTTTGATCACTTCAAAGCTTCTGAGGCGTCAATGCAGTCAGAGAACGGGTCATCGATTGGGGCAGCAGTAGCAGCTTCTTTAACAGTCCTACCGGGAGAGTCACGCATTGTCACATTTTCTCTGGCTTGGGACTGTCCTGAAGTGCAGTTTCCTAGTGGTAAAATATATTCTAGGTAAGTTTTGCTACACAATTTTCTGAATGGTGATGGCTAAAGCCAGCTTTCTAAATAGAATCTTTTCAGGCGTTACACAAAGTTTTATGGCAATCATGGTGATGCTGCAGCACAAATTGCATATGATGCTATTCTTGGTAAAGACCTAATCATCTAAAATATATATTTTTTTTTTATTCACTTCAGAAATGAAGCTTCCACTTACAAGTATTTTATGGAACAGGACATAGTCAGTGGGAGTCCTGGATAGAAGATTGGCAAAGACCAATACTTGAAGACAAAAGACTTCCTGCATGGTAAGGCTTGTTTATTCAGCTTCTAAAATACATATCAGTGCTCCTATAGTTATGACAAACGTGTTCGGTGTTTGGTGTTTGGTGTTTTTAGGTACCCTGTCACTCTCTTCAACGAGCTTTATTACCTTAATTCAGGAGGAACTCTTTGGACAGGTAGATTTGGACAATTTCCAGATTATACTTTACTTTCAGATGTCATTATGACGCGATGTTCTCATGTTAATCCATATTGTTCTGCAGATGGATCATCACCAGTACATAGCTTGGCAGGAGTCAGAGAAAAGAAGTTCTCACTTGATAAATCCCAACTCGGTCTGAATAATGATATCGAGGTACCACATCAGAATGATACAGCTATCTCTGTCCTTGGAAAGATGGCTTCTACACTTGAGCAACTTCATGCATCAACAGCATCAAACTCTGCATTTGGTACAAAGTTACTTGAAGAAGGAGAAGAGAACATTGGACACTTCCTTTACTTAGAAGGCATTGAATATCGTATGTGGAACACTTATGATGTTCATTTCTATGCATCTTTTGCACTGGTGATGCTGTTTCCAAAACTTGAACTTAGTATCCAGAGAGACTTTGCTGCTGCGGTGATGCTACACGATCCCACTAAAGTGAAGACGCTTAGCGAGGGACAATGGGTTCAAAGGAAGGTTCTTGGTGCAGTTCCTCATGACTTAGGCATCAATGACCCTTGGTTTGAAGTCAATGGATATACTCTTCACAATACAGATCGTTGGAAAGATTTGAACCCCAAATTCGTCCTCCAAGTGTACCGGGATGTAGTTGCCACAGGCGACAAAAAGTTTGCATCAGCGGTCTGGCCCTCAGTGTATGTTGCAATGGCATATATGGCTCAGTTTGACAAAGATGGCGATGGAATGATTGAGAACGAAGGATTTCCAGATCAGACTTACGATACATGGTCCGCGTCTGGTGTAAGCGCTTACTGTGGTGGACTTTGGGTGGCTGCACTGCAAGCTGCATCCGTATTGGCACGCGTAGTTGGTGACAAGAACTCACAGGACTATTTCTGGTCAAAGTTTCAGAAAGCAAAAGTTGTATATGAGAAGAAGTTGTGGAATGGATCTTATTTTAACTATGACAACAGTGGAAGTCAGTATAGCTCGTCTATCCAAGCTGATCAACTAGCTGGTCAATGGTTTGTTCCCTACCTTTCTTTAAGAAGTAAGTGTTATGAGTTTTAGAAGTAAGAGTTTATGTGGTAATGATTACTATTTCAGGTATGCGAGAGCATCCGGTCTTTTGCCTATTGTAGATGAAGACAAGGCAAGAACTGCTTTGGAGAAAGTTTATAACTTTAATGTGATGAAGATTAAAGATGGGAAACGTGGGGCTGTAAATGGGATGCATCCCAATGGGAAAGTTGATACAGCATCGATGCAATCACGAGAGATATGGTCCGGTGTTACATATGCATTGTCTGCAACAATGATTCAAGAAGGTCTAGTTGAAATGGCATTTCAGACTGCAAGTGGTGTCTATGAAGCTGCCTGGTCTGAAGCCGGACTCGGGTAAGCTTATCTTGATATTGTTCTTTCTCTCTATAGTGACTGATACTGTGTTAAAACAGGTACTCCTTTCAGACGCCTGAAGCGTGGAATACGAATGATGAGTATAGATCACTGACTTACATGCGTCCCCTTGCAATATGGGCTATGCAATGGGCACTGACAAAAACCAGTCAAAAACAGCAACAACTTGGTCTTGAACCAGAACAAGAACCAGAAGTAGAGACTAACTCTTTAATGAAACATGATATCGGGTTTTCTCGGGTTTCTAGGCTTCTGAATCTACCTAATGAAGCATCAGCTAAAAGCACACTGCAGACTTTGTTCGACTATACTTGCAGGAGACTGATGTCATAGATTCATTTTGCAGTTATTTATGCAATCACTCATTGTTTCCGTACATTACGGCCTTGATTTGTAACAATTGCTTGTTCGATTGTGGAAAGTTCAATCACTAACTATAATACTTTCAGCACAGCAGATTTATCATTCCTAATTTTGACAAGGTAGTTCCAGCATTCAAAGGATAACCATAAACATTTGTTTCTAGATGTGCATCTAGTGTTTCTTACAAGGGTGATTTAGTCAAATAGGTATAGGTTTTAAAGTTTTAATTTGTAGGCAGGTAGTTTTAGAAATAGGTACTTTTGACTTAGTGAGAAATAGATGGAGGATTATATCCTTAATGAAATGGAAAGAGTTAAGAAAGCCACATTTTTAATATTTAACACTAACATCCCCTTCATTTTTTTTTTTTTTTTTTTTTATAACAATTTCTTTTTTTTTTTTTTCCGGCAAATCAAGTATATTGATATTAAAAAGTGTTTACAAGATACATTAACATTTCGAAACGACCAATTACGCAAATACATGAAATTATTACAATTTCGATGAAGGAGTGGAGAGTAACCATGCTATCTTTAGACTTATAGGCTAACAGATATAATCTGTTATGTCCCCCCTTCACACACTTTTTATTGGCTATCAGCATATAGCTGAAACTCCAAAATGCTCTTGGCATTACATCATCATAACAATTTCTATTTTTAGATATTTCGCTATATATATGGAAACACCCAAATATTATTTTTATACTGTATATTTTTCAAAAGATATTGTAGATAATTAATAAACTAGGTACCAAAAAAAAAAATTAGATGTCACTTTTTTTTTAAAGCTTTTAACAAACTTCAATTTAATTACCATTGTCAAAGAGTGGTCTAGGCGGTCGTCTATGCCCCACCTAAACCATGGACGTTAGTACGTTACCTTCTACGCATGTTGGAATTATGTATATTATTGTTTTTAAACAGATTTGTAAGCGGCATCATTTTTTTTTTTTTTTCGACTGAATGATTACCATTAGAATAAGCCAAGGAGAATTACAAGGTAGAATACGTTTTGAAACACAGGACCGACAAGAGTCGAAACTCATTCGGAAACGAAGCCGGCGGAAGACATAAATGTCCCCGGAAACAAAGCCCAAAAAAGGGAAGCAAACTATAAGCATAAGGCAAAAGAAGGTAAGCCCAAAAAGAACCTAAGTAAATCTGAAACTCGACACCATCATAACCCACAAACAATCCCAGGGAACCAGTTTACGTTGGAGCTGAACCAAGAATCATGAGCCTCAAGAAGAAACAACCAAACAGACAATCTCCCACAAACCGGAGAACCCGAAGAAGAACGAATCCGAGAACTCAACCAGCCACAGCCCGACAGGACAGAGAGCAGGAACAATCCGATAACAGAGCACAGCAACAAACACCAATACGCCTCCTCCATCCGGGGCATGAGCTCGAGCGAAGCTAGGCACAAAGAGAAACTTTGAAATCGGCCGGGGATAAGTCAAAGAGGATCACCAACGCTTACACGCGGACAAAGCGAACCAATCAATGCCACCTACAGACAAGAACCGGTCACGACCTCGCAAGAGAAGAACTAGAGAACGAAACCACTGCTGCGCCTTGAACCCAACCACAAAAACCGAAGACGGCTTCAGAGAAAAGCTAGTAGATGCACCTGCAGCGATGTACCATCCGAGTGACAAACCCCAAACACGAACCGAGCCCACCAAAGAACCACACGCAATCAAGAGGAAGCAACCGGAGCAGAAGAACTAGGATCCCAAAACAGAGAGTTAATGCGAGCATAGCCCTACACCGGAACGCACAGCAAAGCCATACAATAAGCCGTGGAGATAGAGCCAAAAACAAGCCAAACATAACCTCTACCCAGGCCAAAAGCACCAACGAAACCTTCAACTCAAACAACTAGATCTATAGCAAACACAATCAAGGAAAAGCGAAAGATAAGAGGAAACATGGGAGGCGAGAGGAAAAAACGGGCCACCGAGAACCAGAGCCGCTGTAGTTCAGAACCGATGAAAGGAGATAGACAAAGCCTCCGATGCTCCAAACACAATGAAGCACTTGGAATGAGACAAGAAGAGGCACCACACACAGAGGCGATAGCGAGAACGGCGGCTCCATTAACACCATCTACCTAAAGGCCTTTCGATTCTGATCTCCATGAACCAACCTCCATCAAATCTGAGAATCTACGACAACCCAAATCGTCTCGCCAAAACCACCACGTTTCCACAATCGAAGAGAGCAAAGACAAGAAACTAAAGAGGAGACCGACGCTGACGCTGTAGGAGCCGCCACGCGCCGGTCAGACCTGAGCCAAGAAGGAAAGGTTGAAGACGGCGATTAGGTTTGACCACCCAAAATGTTGTAAGCGGCATCAATATATGAATATTTCTAAAATTTATGAATAATTTATATATGTGCTGTTCCGGAATGTTTTCATGCCTGAAGCAAAATTAAATTCTTAAGCCCATTAAGGCATTAACAAAAAAAAAAAAAAAACAATCATGCGAATGAACTTGAGTTTATTCTCTCTCTCTAGAAGAATATCTAGAATGAGAAACTTTGAAAATTCTCACAAACACTTGTTTACATCCGAAAGTTTTTCTACGCGTTTGCTTTTTTTTTTTTCCTTTAACCAACCATTTTTGATTATTTTCTAATTTGAGCATTGCAAAGTGCCAAAGTCTTGTGGAAACTCTCTTTCCCCTCGCACATGCATGGTCGGTCCCGAGACGTTGACAGTTTTCTTTTTGGTGCAAACTTAATTTACTTTTTGGTGGTTGATTCTCACAGATGAAAAAATCACGCTCATAATAATTTTGATCAAATTAGATAACATGCCTGGAAACCAGAGTTAACAATTTGTTCCTCCGATTAAGAAATCAAAATGAAAAATGTACTTAAATTCAAAATTTTAATCATTAGTTTTGTAATTGTAAATCATTTTTTGGCATTGGACCTATATATTCTCTTGAAATATATAAACGATCATTAGTAAGTCATTGCTAATTTATTTAGGGAAATGATATCATCTATATTATCTAAGTACGGCTACCTTTCACCGTCCCCAAATTTCTTAACATATATATTTTATGATTACAAGTATAGGGAGTAAATAATATGGACTGCACTTTAGTGTAATCTGCTCAACTATTTATTTTCTAATACACAAAGAATCATTCTTAATTTCTTTTGCTCGGGTCGGGATAAAGTTGACGAAAAAAGTAAATTCTCATGCGTACACGTTTCTCCGATGCATAAAAAATAATTCCGGACGATGTATCATTTAATTAAAGTTGCTTATATATTGATCTTTCAAAATGTGTTCTATATGTATTGTGACGTTTAAGACTTCACTACACTATATTAATAATCTATGAAACTTTATAATTGAAAAGTATAGTTGATTTGGAAAAACTATTTTTTTCTATATAGATATATGTCCTAGCCGCCCCTTAATTTTATTTAATCCATATATGTATTTATCAAGTCACTACTCTTAGCGGTTTCCGGCCGATGTATAAGACTATGTCCAACCCTCCTTTCTCGTAGGATATCAACTTAAAACTCTCAAACCATTCACGCATGCTTTGGCTCTCTCGACCATCTCATCCATTCTCGGCAAGCTTTTAAAAAATTTGTAGTGGAAAAATTCCTTATGACACTTCATGTGCAAAAGTGCACGTTGTAGACTTGAGAGTCCAAGTGTTTTCCTCGGCATGCACACGTTGTAGACTTGAGAGTCCAAGTGTTTTCCTCGGCATGCATGCAACATCAACATGTGGATTACAACACAATCAAGAAATTAATTCAGTAGGAAGCCATGTTGATAGTGATGAGACAATAAACGATTGGATCTCAATTTCCCCATAAAAATTCGCAATGATGAAATATGTCAAAGTCAGGTCCCATAACTAAAAGAAAACAAATATCTCTATTTTTCATTGTGCTTCTCGATCTTGCATGAATAATAAGAATTTATAAAAAGAGAATGCATAACTTGTACATCTAACAACTAAAAGAAAATTCATGAGAATTACATTAGGTTGAAGTCACACACTATGAAAATTTCACTTGAAGCAAAGAAAAAGGATCAACTGATGTACATTAAGGCCTCTTAATTTTGATTGGATCAGGCGATTAAGGCCACCGCCCAGATAAAGGTTAAAAAACATTTTAACGAATAGGTTTTTTTTTTTTTTTTGATATTTTAGTTTGGTTTTGATGTTATTCCAATAGATGTTGTTCTTTTCTTGAAATGCGTGAAATTTCAACAAGTCTGGCAAATAACATTGTGGTTCGTAAGTGGACGAAGTTTATCTTGGTCTCAATTGGTTGCTTGTTGGAATTCAGTTTTGTGAAAGCAAAGTAGCTCACTTCATATATATATATCTAAGATCTTTATAAAATTTTAACTATAAGAATCTCGTATCTAAAAAATCTAAAAAAACACATGGGAAGTAAGATTTCAAAAATATTTGTAATTGAGTTAGAATCTCAATTTAATTTAAAATCCTAACAAACTTTGCAAGATCATATACACTATTATATGAAACATATACACCCTTTTTCATATAAATTTTTAACTTATTTTTGGTATTATAGTGGGCCATAAAAATATTGGACACAGTTGTAAAATTTCGGAGAAATTGATTTATGCAAAAAAAAAAAAACCATTCATATAATACTTTATTTAGTTTCCCCAAAAAAATATTATTTAGAAAAATGTCATTTATTTCCAATTTTTCATAGAATGCCTATTGTGAAAACATTTGTTAGGCTACAATCATTATGGAAAAATCATAATTTTCTTTCTCGCCAAAACATTATTTTATTAAGTTATCGGAAGAAAATTCTCTTCTTATTTTTTTCGCCAAAATCATAATTTTTTTCCGCCAAAATCATAATTATGGTTGGAAAAATCATAATTAGAAGTAGAACAAATAATTATGTAATTTTTGTTATTGACTATTTTTTTTAATTAGGAGAAAATATCAAGGATTTCCCTTATAAAATCCTAACAAACAAAGAGAGTTTAGTTTTGCCTAAATTAGGATCAAATAAAAACAACAAAACTCCTGACCATAACTACGACCTCCCTCAAAAAAAAAAAAAAAAAAAAAAAAAGAAATCGACTTTTTTAATATCTGCTTGAGCGCGAGAGGTTCTTGATTCCAGGAATCTCGTGCCCAATTATATAGCTCTCAAATTCTGAAGCTTTTTTATCTGATCGGGAATCAAAATTTGTGGAGAAGATGGATGATCGTAGCGAAGAAGACCATGATATAGAGGTTGAAGGAGGAGCTTTTCAAGGTTACGAGAGGAAGATATCTGGGATTCTAGACGATGGATCTGTCGGATTTCGACAGCCTCTGCTCGCTAGGAATCGAAAGAACACAACTTCGCAGATCGCTATTGTCGGAGCTAATTCTTGTCCCATCGAAAGCCTTGATTACGAGTGTGTCTTTTCTTCCTCTTCTCTCTTCTTCTTCTTCTACACAAAACTAAAAAGTTTCGATTTTTATGCATAAATTCTTCAACTTTTTTTTTTATATGCAGAAATGTTCGATTAGTTTTTTTTTTTTGTATATTTCATCTTAAATTTGATTTTTTGGATTATGTAACGTTTTGGGTCCCATGTATTTTTAAATATAATGTTGCCATTTTTAATATTTTTGGGTCAAAATTGAAGCTTTTAGCTTTTGATAGACATCATAGCCACTGAGCCAAAAAGCTCATTCTTTTGAGAAAAGTGCAAATCTTTTTGGGGTCATTGAGATGCAATCATAGTTTCAGACTGAATTTGACTTTTTGTCTTTGTCTGTGTCTCCTCCTCTTGCTATACTTGATTGTTTGTCTTGCCTAATTTGGTATGTATGATGATAGGTTATGTAACATATCAGGATCTTGACTTGCAAATTTATTTGGTAGGATCTTTGAGAATGATTTTTTCAAGCAAGACTGGAGGTCTAGGAAGAAGATTGAGATACTTCAGTATACGTTTCTCAAATGGGCGCTTGCTTTTCTTATTGGTTTAGCCACTGGGCTTGTTGGCTTTTTGAATAATCTTGGTGTTGAGAATATTGCTGGATTCAAACTCTTGCTCATTGGTTATCTCATGGCCAAGGAAAAGTAAGTGTACCTTTTCTTGTTTATTTCTGCTTCTAAGGCGTGTTTTAGCTCTTATATATCCTCTTTGAGTTCAGTAGATGCTGTGTTTTAACTTCTCGAATACTGCAGATATTTTCAGGCATTTTTTGCATTTGCTGGTTGTAACTTAATTTTGGCAACTGCTGCTGCTTCACTCTGTGCTTTTATTGCTCCCGCGGCGGCAGGATCTGGCATACCTGAGGTTAAAGCATATCTCAATGGGATAGATGCTTATTCAATATTAGCTCCGAGCACCCTCTTTGTTAAGGTAAGATCCCCAAACATCTTTCCAAGCAGTCCTTTTTCATCTTGATTTAAGCATTGGTTTCCAGTTAGACTCTGTAGCCTTTTTCTGATAAGAAATATTTCGTATTGGCAGATCTTTGGCTCTATATTTGGAGTTGCTGCCGGATTTGTAGTCGGAAAAGAAGGGCCTATGGTTCATACTGGTGCTTGCATTGCTAATTTACTTGGTCAAGGTGGTTCCAAAAAGTACCGGTTGACTTGGAAGTGGCTCAGATTCTTCAAAAACGATAGAGACAGAAGAGACCTGATCACTTGCGGGGCTGCTGCTGGTGTAGCAGCTGCCTTCCGTGCTCCAGTTGGGGGAGTGCTTTTCGCCCTTGAAGAAGCTGCTTCATGGTATTTTCTGTTTCTCTCTAACTCCTTATCACTTATCCAAGGGTGGTACTTTATGAAAGTGAGGTCATTGTAGTAGACAGACTCTGAACTTATGTATGGTAGCTTAGGCTGATTCTACATAACGCACTAAATGACATTACAAAACTAGGAAAGGGGAAGCTTCTCCCCAGCTAGAATTTTTACTGCAAAAGTGCAAGAAGATCACCATGTTTGTCTAGCTGGAAACATAATGTATCCAACATGACTGCTTTATGAAAATGGAAGTTAGTGAGAGGAAATCTAACTGATGCATAGTGTAAAGTTTAGACGGTTTGCCTATATTGCTATATCCAATTTGGAAAATATTATGTCTCACTTTTTTAAAATCGTTAGGTGGAGGAATGCCCTTCTTTGGAGGACGTTCTTCACTACCGCAGTTGTAGCAGTGGTCTTACGAAGTTTGATTGAGTTCTGTCGATCTGGGAGATGTGGACTGTTTGGGAAAGGAGGTCTCATCATGTTTGATGTAAACTCGGGACCAGTGCTTTATAGCACTCCAGATTTGCTAGCAATAGTATTTCTTGGAGTTGTTGGTGGTGTGCTTGGAAGCCTTTACAACTACCTTGTGGACAAAGTCCTCCGGACATATAGCATGATAAACGAGTACGTCAGTTCTCGAGGAGTTAACTCTTTCGTAAAATCATTTTCCAACGAGTTAACTCTTTCATAAAATGATTTCTATGTAAATTTCAGATGAAGTTTTTTGCTACTCTTTGCTACTCTCTTTTCGATTTTCTTATTTTTTCTTTCCATAACTTGCAGGAAAGGTCCAAGATTTAAAATTATGCTTGTTATGGCAGTTTCCATTTTGAGCTCATGTTGCGCATTTGGTCTCCCATGGCTTTCACAGTGTACTCCATGTCCGACTGGCATAGAGGAGGGCAAGTGCCCAAGTGTAGGTCGATCCAGCATCTATAAGAGTTTCCAGTGTCCTCCAAACCATTACAATGACCTTTCCTCCCTACTTCTCAACACCAATGATGATGCAATCCGCAATCTTTTCACATCCAGATCTGAAAATGAGTTCCATATCTCCACCCTTGCCATCTTCTTTGTGGCAGTATACTTCCTTGGCATCATAACATACGGCATAGCCATACCCTCTGGGCTTTTCATACCCGTCATTCTTGCTGGAGCCTCTTATGGACGTCTAGTGGGTAGACTGCTGGGTCCAGTATCTCAGCTTGATGTAGGTCTGTTTTCTCTGCTTGGAGCTGCTTCATTCCTTGGAGGCACAATGAGAATGACGGTCTCTCTATGTGTTATACTGCTCGAACTTACAAATAATCTCCTAATGCTGCCACTGGTGATGCTTGTACTCCTAATCTCAAAAACGGTTGCAGATTGTTTCAACAGGGGGGTCTATGACCAGATTGTAACAATGAAAGGATTGCCTTACATGGAAGACCATGCAGAGCCATACATGCGCAATTTGGTTGCAAAGGACGTAGTTTCTGGAGCTTTGATATCCTTTTCGAGAGTTGAAAAGGTTGGGGTAATATGGCAGGCTTTGAAGATGACAAGACATAATGGTTTCCCTGTAATTGATGAGCCACCTTTCACAGAAGCTTCTGAGTTATGTGGGATTGCCTTGAGATCCCATCTCCTTGTGCTTCTCCAAGGGAAGAGATTTTCGAAGCAGAGAACAACTTTTGGTTCCCAAATTCTGAGAAGTTGCAAAGCCCGTGACTTTGGCAAAGCAGGATTAGGCAAGGGACTCAAGATTGAAGATTTGGATCTAAGTGATGAGGAGATGGAGATGTATGTTGATCTCCATCCCATCACTAACACATCTCCTTACACTGTGCTTGAGACTCTGTCTCTAGCTAAAGCGGCTATTCTTTTTCGGCAACTCGGCCTTCGCCACTTGTGTGTGGTGCCCAAAACACCAGGGGTCAGTCTCTTTCTCTTTCTCCCTCTCTCTTCCTTTCCGCTAGACTTATTTATGTTTCTAAAGCATATGTTTTCGTATCGCAGAGACCGCCTATTGTTGGAATACTGACAAGGCATGATTTCATGCCGGAACATGTACTGGGACTCTACCCTCACATTGATCCCCTCAAGTGAATACGGTTAGCCCTTTAGTCTTCATTGTTGCCTGCATTTGGTTTCTCTATTTGTTTTATAAAATCAAATTAGAACTTGTTCTTTCAGGTGATAAAGAATGGAGATACAAGTCCCTTGAGAGTTCTCTATAAAGATCTACGATGTAATAATATGTGAATATCAAAAAGTTAATAGCCCAGATGACCAATGTCACTTAGGCATTTATTTCAATTATTCGTTGAGATTGATTATGGAAAAGCAGGGGAAGGATGATTGTGTAATGTGGTGAAACTGGGTGATACAAGTTTTTTTTTTTTTGGTTTCCAAGTCTAAACCAAACATTTTATTCAAAACAAAAAATAAAAACTAAACATGTAATTTTGTTACAAGTCATATCAGTTTTGCTCTAACCTTCTTTATCTATAGGTGATCTGGGTATTATTGGTGTTTTAAGTTCCTGGATACATACAAATCTATCTGCTTAATATTCAAGTGTTACTGTCACTGGCGACTAGAACCAGTAAACTCATAATCAGAAAACAACATTAGATGTCAGAGTTCAGGAAAGAGCATCTTGAGTTTTTGGATTATTAACAAATTTCTCATGGGGTAAAAGGAGGGTGAGGAACTCTGGATTATGGAGATCAAACTAATTCGGTTTCTTATATTCTTCAATCATATCAGATTCTCTAGCTTTCTTTCTCAAAGGCTTTTCAAAAACCAAATGCGATGGAAGCATAATGCATTCATCTGGGACACTGATTAAGGGCCTGTTCTTTTTGGTGTCGCTGCGGCAGGTGAGAGCACCCAAAAGATACATCAGAAAATCAGGTGAAGCCATTGACGATTCCGGAGACAGAAATTGCTGCCGCTAAAAAATCCAGCGACCACATCTCTCTTAGAAAAGAAACTCAGCGACAACCCTCTTTCTTCTCTGTTAAATACAAACGCAGCAACAATCCTCTTTTTTTCCTTTGAACTTTGTGTTGCCAATGTGTGTCGCAGCGACACTAAAACGAACACGCCCTAACTCTTATGTTCTCTCTTGAGTAAATCCAAACCAGTTTGTTTCATACCAAAATAGAGTTACTGACACCACAATTCTAGCAGACATAATGAACCAGATATAGATAAGTCCAGTGCTCTGCGGCCTTTGAGTTTCAGTTTCTATTCAGCAGGATTTAGAAATATACAAAACACGGGTTGGAAATAAGGACTCAGATCTCTCAATATAGCGTGCGGCGGTTGAATGATTCCATTGTTAAGTTGGCGGTAAAAGCTGGAATCGAGTTGAACTTCCTGATGAATATTTCTATCTGCAAGTAACACACGGAATGAGACTGTACACTTCGCTAAGAACACCCTGCGGTTATGAAGGAAAAAAATATGTCTGCACTTTACCTGCTTCGCTATGTCACCCTGAGAGGCGTACTCATTGTTCTGAAGGAATTAAATCAGTATCAGTTAATTAACTGATTCGAATGCAGCATGTCAAAGTTATATAAGTTGCAAGAATCACTTACTAGAATACTGGTGTTTCCTGACTCGTATTCAAACTCGAGTTTTTCATCATCACTTTGAGCATATATAGACTGGAGAGTAAACCGAGTCACTGGGATTCCATTGGGACGCTGATGTTCGTCCATTACAATCTGCCAGAGTTTTCAAAAAGGAATTCACAAGATTACAAGTTCTGTAGATGAACAAGAATTTATGATCATCTATCTACACGAATAATGGAAGGGTAAGGAAACTATAGACAGCAATAGTTGAACCCCTTTTTGCAACAGAAACCCGCAGTTCATAAACCGTAAAAGA
This sequence comes from Arabidopsis lyrata subsp. lyrata, assembly GCF_000004255.2. NCBI lineage: Eukaryota > Viridiplantae > Streptophyta > Magnoliopsida > Brassicales > Brassicaceae > Arabidopsis > Arabidopsis lyrata. Next base: position 13,535,495 of record NW_003302548.1, on the reverse strand, counting down.
TGGACACAAGTATGAACATGACATTTTTACAATGTGGTAGTCAACATTATCAGTTTATAAATACATTCAGGAAACTGAAATATCCAGAATCATTGCCTTCAGGGAACCATTGTAATGCTAAAGAATAACATTTGAGTGCTACGACACAAGTGGCATACCTTATAACCAAAAAGCTCACAACAAGCCCTTCTAAACACGGAAATTCTATCAGCGAAAACAGTTTTGTACCTGTTTCATAGGCTCCACATATGCTTTAGTATGAGAAATCAAGGTCATAATCTCACAAAGAAAATGTAGAACATTTATCAGCAACAAACCTCTCTTCACGTTTTTCAAGTGTAGCAATTTGCTCTTTTAGTTGAGCAATCTTTCCAGTTATATGAGAGTCAACTAGCTTCCCAGCATCTCCTGAATATTCATGAAAACAAATTTTCAGTAAAGCATATTATGTATATAAGAATAACATTTTTGAAACACTAAAATATTTCTTCTCAAGTCCTCCTGAGGCAGAGCAACAGAAAGATTTTGCCCCTCCCTTTTATTCTCGAGAAACGTAGAATATGATGCCGAGTATATAATATCACAGAGAAATTAAGGTATGCTTCTCCAGTTTGTACTGAATTCTGTGGTGAGAGTAAAATTGAATGGTAGACTTGTAGCAAACTCAGTATCAAAAATAGGAAAGGTCGACAATCAGAAATTTACCAGTCTGGCTCTTTAATTCTTCAACAGCTTGAAGTCTTTCTTTTGCCTTCTGTAACTCAGCTTGTAAAGCCTCTATTGTTTGTTTTGCCTCGTCTTCAACACCAAGAGTATTCACCATGCGCAAAACCCTTGTATTTGCGGCAGAAAAATCACCATGACCCAGCTGCCAAATAAAAAGTAACCAAACAGATGTTACTTACTATTCTTACCAAACTCTAGGGTAGAAGTTAGAGGTCCTAAATAGCATTTCGGTTCAGTTTTACAATAATAAAACATTCCATGAAACCTAAGACAAACATACGATGCAGGAAATAAAATTCACCATTCACCCTTGGAAGATTTTAAAATTCGTTTCGACCATGGCAGATAGAAGTTCCATAAGCAAATATTTTCTTTGGCAATATTATTTGCAAGCTCACATCTCTGGCATCTGTACCTTTGACTCCAGTAAAGAGATCTCGGAGCGAAGACGATCACTATCCCTTTCCAGCGACTTATTCCTCCTTGCTTCATCGACTAGTTTCTCATTTAGAAGTTCTATTTCAGTACGCTGACGATTATTGACATCCTTCAGTTCACTTAGATCCTGCTCCAAATCATTAATATATTTCTCCTTCTTTGCAAGAGAAGATTCAAACCCCTGTAAATATAAGCAAACTAAGTTTTATGCTTCCAATAAAAAATAAGAAAAATCTTCAAAATAAGAACTGTGTTATTCTAGAACCTGAATAAGGGTTCCATCTGCGGCTCCAGGCACAGATCCTTCACTGTTTGACTTCCTTAATTCATTAACAAGAGCTTTCAACTGTTCTTTCTCCTCCGTGACCAAAGTGAGCTTTATTACAAAATCAAAGCTCTGTTAGTAATAGTGCAACAAACTGATAGAACATTATACAAGTTATCTCCAGCGAGACACTAGCATCTTAATCCCCTTGAATTGTGATAGATTCATGATTAAATAAAAAGATGTTTGCAACAAATTCTAAAAGTAAACTACACCGTTATCTCCTATCTTGAAAGGTCATTATATTATCAATAAATCTAACAATAGTTTGTAAAAAGACATCATAAATTCGTGATAGACTCATGGTTCAATACTAAGGAATTTGCACCAAAATCTAACAATTGAATACACTCATTAGGAACAAACAGACATTCCCCCACATTTATGTAGAGAAATTGAATCTGTACTAATTGATAACCAACCCAACGTGAGCATGCATAAATACTTGGGATATTATCCTATGAATACCGTCTCTAACTATATTGCTTCTATCAGCTTCTTTTGAATGCACAGATCAACAATCAACATGAAATACAGAGCTGAGCTAGTATATATCCAAGCAAAGACAGTGATACCTGGAGAAACCCCGCAAACAATAAGTAATAAAGAATATTGAATATAAAATGGTAAACATTTGAAAATGCTATCCCTCGAGAATCAAAAATCAACTTAAGAGGCCTTAATAGATGCCAGCGAAATATAAAATGCATTTGTGACCCCTTAGATAGCACAAACAACAATTTTCAATCTTACCATTACTTCAGTTCTCTTCACATCTGTTTTGAGAGCCTCAGATTTCTCTTTCGCTAATGCAGCCTCAGTTACAGCATTCTGTCTGCCAAGTTGTGTAGCCTCCAGTGTCTCCTCCAGATGTTTAATACGTGTACTTGCTTCCCCAATCTTCATAGTGCTTTGAACCACCTCACTTCAAAGGCAGAAACACAAGTCACTAGGAAGTATAATAGATACATGTGTTAACTCAGAGTGCTTGGTAAACTAGAAATCAGTACTCTAGATGCTCACAGACCCACACTAGACCTGCTAGACTGACTAGCAAGCCAAAATATCTGTAAAATATAAAGCTATATCTGGACAAACTGGTGCTACAGACGTCTCTGATAAATACTATCTAGTTCACCTACACAAAGTCAGGAAAATGCCCAGTAACAACCACCTCAGTCTTCCGCACAGTATTTTTTCATGGCAGGCATAATTATTTGAAACAATATCAGAAGAAGACTAGTGAAAAGATAAAATCTGTAAAGACCATGTTGACATACTTCTGTAGTGCCGAGAATTTCATAACTATGTCATCAGGACAGGAAACACCAGGAATGTCATTTAGCAATGGCTTCCAAGAGGACAATTCATTCTCCAACTTCTCCAAGCTTAGCTGCAAGTCATGAAATTTTGATAACTCTGACTCTGCCCTCTCCCTACGGCTTTGTTCTTCTAATAATTTCACATTCAACAACTCCGCATCTAAGTGTCGTGATTTTAATTTTCTAGCTTCTCGCACTTCAGCTTCCTGATACAATTATCAAGAATCAAAATCAACAAGAAAAACATAAACTAAATAGACATCACATGGAAAGTATAAAAGTGGAAAACAGAATCTACAAATAGTACATGTCTTCAAATGATGAAAAGTATGTGAGTAGAATTTACGATCAACATTAGAAATTGGCTTGCATAACTAGTGCTACATGAAAAATACATCCTTCTCCGGCACCTCAAATTTCTTGAAAAGTAAACTCTTTTACCTAGGAATTGTCTTAGATAGCCTAAGTAATCAAGAACGAGTACAGCTTCTATTGGTGAATAAAACAGAGGGTTATGATCAATGTTCTGACCACTTTCATACTCATTTTCAATATGCTGGAACAACTTTGTAAAATCATTACTTGGGTAAACTAAGAACTGGTAAAACTTACATAGCGTTTAAGTTCCTCCTGAAGATGTTTCACCAATACACTGTTATCTGAAGAAGATGCTGCCTCCGAAGAGAATGACGACAGCTTCTTGTCTACTTCAGTCTTCTCTTGCAAACACTGCATAAAAAAGAATCAAACGAGAAAGCAAAATAAATTACCAAAGCAAATGATGACTAATGACTCGTGTTATTATCTAAGATGCAAGTCAAATATAGCTCACCTCGTCAAATTTCAGTTTAAGATGCTCAAGTTGTGATCTTAAAAGATTTGATTCTGTCTCAGCATTGTGTGCCCGACATTGCACCCTTTCAAGCTAAAAGCAAAGGAAAAGAGGTGCAAATATGGTGATTGCATGAGAAATCAAAAAAAAAACTTCAGTCAAGATATCAAGTTTCACAATCGATACTCACATCTGCACCAATCCTAGATACAGAAAGCTTTGCCTCTTTACCCAATTGGGCAATATCATTGTTGAGACGTTTTTTCTCCCTGTCCACACTTCCAGATAGGTGAGTTAGTTTATCCTCCAAAAGTTTAGCTTTTTCTTCAGCTGTTGCAGCAGAAGACTCGGCTTTCTTTCGAAGGTTCATTTCATTCTGAAGTTTTACCTGGTGTCAAAAGAGGACACAGACAAAAGGATTCTGTTAACGATATTGACACCAATGAAGACAATTAAAGATACAAAAGCCCATAGTAGACAAAATCAACCTCCAGTTCATGGCAAGATTGTAGTTCTTTGGTATACCGCTCTTGAGCATTGTTGATCTCCATTAAGAGCTGCTCCTGAAGCATCTTCTCACGCCCTTTAGCAGCAGCCAGTTCTTGCTCTGAGTATAAGAATTTATCTCGAAAATGCTTTCTCTCAGCATCTGTTGTAGAATAGCAAAATCAAATTCGTTAGCAAAATTTTCCGCAATAACAACAGCTAAAGCAGAGACATTCGGAATCAAGACCTTGTAATTTCGAATTCAAAAAACTCACCTGCTTCGGTGAAGTTGGCATTAAGAGTCTGCAATTTGGTTTGATATTCCTCAACTTGTTTCTCTGCTGTGCTCAAGGCATCTAGAACATCAGCTTTAACCTAAAACAAATCGGAAAAAATCTCAGATTCGCTAATCTTCGTTAGGGGATATAGATATAAGTAGTGACCATTTGGCGGCATTGATAGGTGCAAAGGTGTTGATCCGCCGAATGATCATGAGAAGTTTGTAGCGGAGCAGAAGCAGGAAGCGGAGAATCTTCGTAGATGATGAGCTGATTGCCGGAACCAGTAGCGCTGGTGGGGACGGGGCTATCTCCGGCGTCGGACCTCAGCCTCTTCGGCGGCGGAGTTCTCAAAATCATGTTTGCGTCGAGAAATTAGGGTTCCGTTCTCCGGGAAGCGAGAGCAAAATTAGGATTTGAAAATTGAAATTGCAGAGGCGCCACTTTTTTTTTTATTCTTGAATTTGATGAGAGCGTAATGACGGAGGAGCCAAACGGACGTTCTCGCGGAGGAAACTGGTGACTGGTGAGGCTTTTTTTTTTTTTTTTTTTTTTTTTTTTTTTGTCATCCGAAATTAAAAAGAGTTCAAAAGAGCCATGAGGAATGTTGTTTACATAGGTGATGTGTAGCGGTTCCGTACGAACTTTTCGTGCCAGATTGTCCGCTTTAGTATTAGCACATCGAGAAATTAGAGAAAGAGAGAAATTAGAGAACTCTTCCTTGTCGCTCTGAAATTCCTCCAAATATACTGAGAAGGCCGGCCATTCGGTTGGGGAAGACACCATCTTCACCAAGTCAGAACAGTTTGTAAAGAAAGCTACATCTTGATTATCTGCACCAATCATACACTTCATCGCCCACAGGAGGGCCTCGAATTCTGTATGTAGCGGAGATAGGCTTCTACGGAGGTTAGTAGCTCCCCTTGTTGTCGGCTCACCATGTGATGGTGTGCAAAACCACCCTAGTCCGGAAAACTTATCATTGTCCTTCCAAGATCCGTCCACAAAACAACGATATCCCGTGAAATTCGAATCAATAGACACCCCCCTCGTTCGAGGCCGGTTTGGAGTTGCCCATGATTCTTGATTTTCACTATGAAGCTCCACTTGAGCTGATTGCCACAATTGTGCCTCTTTTTCCGCTAGCCGTAAAACCTCTAGCGGATCATTATCAACATTTCCAAAAATCTTTTCATTCCGTGCTTTCCAGATATACCAAAGAATCCATGGATAAGCACTGGAATCAACCTCCGAAGGTATCCTCCAAAATAGATGATCTAAATTCGCAAAAATAGAATCCGAGGGGAAAATCCCCATAGCCGTAGGAATTTGAGAAAGTGCCCAAACCTGTCGTGCTGGGTGGCACTAAAAGAGTGTGTGATTGACTGTCTCCTCAGGTGCACCACATCTGGCACATCCTGAGTCACAAACAACTCCTCTCCTCTTTAAATTCTCTGTAACCGGTACACAACCCGTTAAGATTTGCCATAAAAAGTGACGTATCCTTGGTGGACATTGTACTTTCCAAGTGTTAGCCTTTAACTTAATGAGATCTGGCCCAATGAAAGAGGAGCTAGACTCTGACTTATCCAACCTTACGGTATGATACCCCGACTTAACTGAATATTTGCCGGATTTTGTAAAGTGCCAACCCAAAGTATCCTCCTTGTGTATCGCTCCCACTGGTAGGGCACTAATTAATTCGACTTCATCCTGGTCAAAGATCGCCTTAAGGAGATCAATGTTCCAAAAATTCGACCGGCGGTCGATTAACATGTTTACTTTAAGAGATGGATCCATAATAGATCCATTACTTTTTGCTGGTCTCGGGAATTGAGCTGGAATCCATGGATCCTCCCAAACTGAGATAGAAGTCCCAGATCCGACTCTTTTAATAAGTCCTTTTTTAACCAGAGATCTAGCTGAGCATATACTCCGCCACCCATACAATGGGGAATAAGACTTTATATTTTCCAATGGGTTGGATTTCCGATAATACCACCCTTTAAAAATCCTTGCAAAGAGAGAATCTGGAACCGTGATTAATCGCCATAACTGTTTAGCAAGTAATGCCGAGTTAAAATCATCGACGTTCCGAAATCCTATCCCTCCTTCCATTTTACTAGTACACAATTTATCCCAGGCCATCCAATGCATGCCTCTGGATTCACCATTCGAGCTCCACCAGAAATTAGCAACTGCACTGGTAAGTTTAGAAGTGATTGTTTTCGGTAGTCTGAAGCACGACATCACATAAGTTGGTAATGCCGCAGCTACCGATTTAATCATCACTTCTTTCCCACCTTTAGATAAAAATTTTGCCGACCATCCGTTAATTCTTGTCTGTAATCTGTCTCGGACGAAAGAGAAAAGTTTCGTCTTGGAGCCACCTAGACTTTCTGGCAAACCGAGATAAGAACCCATACCACCGATGGTAGTGATACCTAAAGTAGATCTAATCTCCTCCTTAACATCGTCAACTACCTTATGTCCAAACTGAATCGAAGATTTCGAGTAGTTAATTTGTTGTCCCGAGACCGCTTCATACTGCTTTAAAATCCCCAAAATTACCCCGCACTGATCCTTATTAGCCTTACAAAAGAAAAGGCTATCATCCGCAAACAACAAGTGAGTAACCGGAGGGCATGCATTTGCTACCTTTATACCCGTAATTAATTTCTCCCGTTCAGCTTTTCGTATGTTCGCAATTAGTACTTCTGTACAAAGAATGAATAGATAAGGAGAAAGCGGATCTCCTTGTCGTAATCCTCTCTCCGGAATTATTAGACCACGAGGTTGTCCGTTAATGAGAACCTTGTATTGGACTGTAGTGATACACCACATTATCCAACTAATCCATTTTTCACAGAAACCCAATATGTTCAAAACCTTTTCAACGAAAATCCATTCCACCCTATCATAAGCCTTACTCATATCCGTTTTTATAGCCATGAATTTTCCTTTACAGGATGGGTTAGTTCTTAGCCCATGGAACATCTCTTGTGCAATAAGAATGTTATCCGAGATTAACCGCCCTTCAACAAAAGCCGATTGTGTTTCCGAGATCAGTTTTGGTAAAACCGTCTTTAGTCTTTGACAAAGAATCTTCGATATAATCTTGTAACCAACATTGCAGAGACTAATAGGTCGTAACTCCGTCATCCTGGTCGGTCTTTCCGTTTTTGGAATTAGACAAATGTTTGTCGTATTCAACCGTTTATCAAAAATCCCATCCTCTAGGAAAGAATTAACCAAGCATAAAAGATCTACTTTAATGGTAGTCCAAGCTTTTTGAAAAAACAAAGCTGTCATACCATCTGGCCCGGGAGCCTTCTCCGGGTGCATCATAAATAGAGCTGCTCTCACTTCTCCCTCCGTTGCCGAAGCTATTAAAAATCATTAATCTGATCCGTAATCAGCCTTTGTACTTCTTCCAACGCATCCTCTAATTCTTCGGGTTTTGTCATAGTAAATAACGTCTGAAAGTAAGAAACCGCAATATTTTGAACCACTTTATCCTCCGTTGACCAGATCCCATTCTCATCGTGTAAACCCGTAATTCGATTCCTTGCCCGTCTCTGTTTTGTTAGAGCGTGAAAGTATTTCGAATTATTGTCTCCTAATTGCAGCAAAGAACTTCTACTTTTCTGATGCCAATATAATTCCTCATCCCTATAAGCCTCTTTCAACCGAATTGTTAAATCCGTAATCTCCACCCGTGATCGACCATCATCTCACTGCGCCGCGGATAGTTGTGATTTTAAATCCTCAATTGTTTGTCGACCATATGGGGTCAGCTCCCGTCGCCATTTCGATATTGCTCGCCGACAATTGGTCAATTTTTCCACAAATTTCCCATCTCCTGGCTCAGTATCAAAATTCCAACCAGTTTTAATTGTCTCCAATAACCCTTCTTTTCCTATCCACCTTTTGTCAAACCTGAAACTTTGTTTCCCGCGTGGTATCTTATCCGCAATCGTAGCTAAAACCGGTGAATGGTCAGAAGCTACCATTTGTAAATACTCAACAAAAGAATTACAGAATAATTCATGCCAATCTTCATTTGCCAGGGCCCGATCTAGACGGCATCGTATCGGTTTCTTATCCCGCCAGCTCCTCCAAGACAACCAATCTCCGATATATTTAATATTTAATTTTTAAAAGAAATTCTATTTTTTTAAAAATTTAATTTTAAAAAAAAAAATTAATTTTGATTCTGATTGATTCTCTGGTGGGTTTTCAAATCCTGGCGAAACCTGTATAAATTTGAGCTTAGCCAAGGCCATTCGTGCTAGATATTCTCGATAAGTAAATCCACCATCACTTGCCACTCGAGCGAGCTGGTGAAGACCTCGGAGCATCCTAGTCTTCGATCCCTGGACTGAGAAATCAAGGCTACTTGAGACCAAACTCCTCTGTCAACCAAGCTCGAAAACATTGCTTTGTGCCACAGCCCGATAGCTGCCTAACCTTGGTAGCTGCAACGGAGGAAGCTATCTACAATGGCAAGTTTCTAGTCGTGACACAGTCTAAGAAGGACAGAGTTCGACCTGAGAGCTAACCAGTGGACAATTGTGGGTTCCATACGAGAGTTTCGCAATGGCAATTAAGACTCTTTCAGTGTAGATATTCATATTCCTTTGTGATAGGAGTGAAGAACATGCTCGTAGTTCTGCAGCTTGATACGGATCCACTCATCACCCATCTAACCAAATTTTTGTGGGGTGTGGTTCCTCTGAGCAAGAGGCCAAGATTAACCATTCCATAAAAAGGAGACAACTGTGGGTCAAGAGAACTACTCTATTTCCATTTTTAGTGCCAGAGACTTGTGGCAATCCCAACGTCAAAAACAGGACGAGGTCGACATAATCACAACTCTTCCTGGTGGTCTGTAATCTTCTATATCATTTTTGGCTTGACTAGGTTAGTCCCGTCGTGGAACTTAAGAAAGAGGTCCTATGAACACTAGTATAGCAGTAACAAAATATTCTGTATATAATAGCATCTTACTATTCATCCTACTCTCTCATACAATGTAGAGTGCATTCCTCACACTCACATTTTTTATTCACAACTTATCCAACAAGCTCGTTTGAGAGTGCTCTCTCCATTGAAATACTGTTTACTCTTTGTTAATGAATCTAAACACTGAAACTACTAAGGTTTGCCAACTGAGACCATTCATGCCCTATATATCTAACATTACTCGCACTTCTCATAACATCAGCTCGGCTACATACTCTGAGCCCTCTTAGCTTCATCCTCCTTTCTCTTCTCCTATAACATCAAACAATTTCTGAAGCTTTCGCAAAAGATACCTCATAAGGTGTGTCAACTTAGCACGTGTTGCACTAAACTTACCTTTGACTCTGTTTCTTCAACAAATTGTTGCAACACATTATCTCCTTTAAGAATTTTCGCGCCACATCCTGGAGTTCCAACTGAACCAACAGCCTCTTCATCCACCAGAACTGCCTTTATGCTCTGTGATCCTTCCGTGACGCTATCTGGTACCTGTTTAGGATTCAAATTTAACATTTACAAATACAAATACATATTTGTAATACATTGCAATCGAACATCTACGTTGAAGTATCAAATACTATAAGGGTGCATTCTTCATACCTCAAACATTGCTTCAGTGAGGATACTTTCCAGTATAGACCGTAAGCCACGTGCACCAGTGTTCTTCGACATAGCCTTCCTCGCGATTAGCCTCGTTGCTCCTTCAGTAAAATGCAGTTGAACCTAACACATAATTCACACAGCAAATAAGGTTTTAGCAGAGGAAGGACACATATGTAAGTAAACCTGGAGTGGTAAAAATAGTTACATTGTTCATGCGAAACAATTTCTTGTACTGTTTACCCAATGCACTCTTGGGCTCTGTGAGAACCTGCATAAGGAACCATAAAAAGTTCTAACTTGTAGATAGCTGCCTAAAATAAAGAGATTTGAAGGAAACTACGGATGCAATCTCATACAGCTATCACTCACTTACTCGAGTGGGAAAAAGATAAACAATAGGCAGGCGAGACGATAAGAGAATCTAAAGCAAAATTAATGTTTTTTTCCTTATTGCACACTAAGGGAAAACTAAATGACAACAGATGTTTGAAAACCATTCCATAAGCACAGTAACAACTAGCAAAATAAGTAGAATCAAGCTACCTGTACAAGTTGATCTTCGTTTAATGCAGATAAGCTCACTAAGATGGGTAACCTTCCAACGAACTCAGGAATGAGACCATAAGCAACAAGATCTTCACTTTGTAACTACAACCAATTAACAATAATTATAAGTACTCTTTTTATCAGACAATGAGTAAGTTGCATCAGTTTGACAGTAAATAATATAGCATACAATATAATAGAAGATGTAAGAATGTATTCCTTACAGATTCCAATAAGGAGGATGTTACTGCAGCACTACTGAACCCAGAAGTACTCATGTTTGTACGAACAGAAGCACCAAAACCAATAGAGGCATCATGTTGCCTGGTTAAGAGAAATATATACATATGAGATATAAGCCCTATAGCACAGAGGATAAATTAACTTTTCCTAATCTGTATGACTTGAGAAATTTACCTTTCGGAAACAGTTTTCTCCAGATCGATAAATGCTCCACCACAAATAAAAAGGATGTCTTTTGTATCCATCTGCATGTTTGGGTTTTCGCCAAAACGTTCAGCTTTTTCATAAACTGGGGTATTTTGACTGACTATGACACAAAAAGTGCTTTCTGAAAAAAAAAATCTTAAAGCAGGAAATTTTTCACGCATTACCTGAATGCTATCTCCTCGAGGATCTCTCCGTAATCCTTTTTCAGGAATCGGGACACTGACCACCTGAAAAGTTATTTAATAGAAGGTGGACTTTTCAATATTTGGATCAAAGAATGTTATCATGAGATTCTCTCACACTATTTTGATTTTCTATATTGTTTGGCAATTAAATATATTATTTAGGCATACAGTTTCGAACTTTTGTTTTTAATCAGTAAGGTCTGAACATGTCTTTAGCTTTAATCAGGCATCAAGTATAGACTATAGCTATTGACAATGTAATTTAGCTTTTACTAAGGAATAAACCATGTGTTTTGTTTCCGAACATGCAGGCTGACTTCAAATGAGACTACGAATATGCACATGCATAATCTGTATCAACAAGAAGGCGAACAGGGAAGTCCTAATTGTTTTTGTCGACAGTCTACATCTATACGCAGTTAAGAAAAAACTAAAAGATGTAAAGTAGAAAAGTCTTACAGTTCCCTCCAGCAATTTTAGCAATGACTGTTGGACACCTTCCCCAGAGACATCTCTACCACCATTTGAGCTATGAGACTGACAGAGAAAATACGTTGCTAAGTATTGAGTATCAGCTAATTAAAAATCAAATTAAAGAGCGAAGAAAACTCAGACCTTCATAGTCATCTTATCAACTTCATCAATGTACACAATTCCCCTTTGAGCTTCTTCTACATTGCACCCAGCTTCCTGCAGTAACAAAGTAGAGAGGTTGCTAACTAGCATCTAAGAAAGAAATTAACATGAATACTGCAAACAACAAGATTTTCCGGATACTAAAATAGTGGATCAAGAAGAAAGTGGTGAGAAAAAAATATTTTCTGAACTATTATAAAGACAGGAACAAAGTACATTTGTAGTTTCAGAAGTAGTCAGCGGAAAACTAATCAGTAAGCAGTTGTTAAGAATATATTCCAAAAGAAAGTATAGTAAAACCAGAGACATAATATGAGGTGAAAGTAAGCCATACCACATATAGTTTGTACAATATTGATTCCACATCTTCACCAACATAACCTGCCTGGACAAGAAGAGTAGTTTAGTTATGCTAAGAGCAAGACTTGTGTAAGGTTTCCTCTAAAAAGCCAGAAAAATATCACTTCATCATTCAATATATTTATCCAAATGAGGGATTGTAAGACATCCTAGTGGGCCTAATGCTTCCCGGATGTACAACATACTAATGTTTTGGGTAACTATTTATCATTTTCAACCTTAAAAGGAATCAGTGAAACAACTTGCCTGAGTTAGTGAAGTGGCATCAGCAATGGCGAATGGCACATTGACAATACGCGCTAAAGTTTTTGCCAATAAGGTCTTTCCTGTTCTTATGATCAAGCAAGAAACATAAAAGTCAAGATCATTATCATATTAAACAGTAGCTCTAAATACTCTCAAGAACATTATGGCAAGCAACAATATGCACCTGAACCAGTAGGGCCAAGCAACAACACATTGCTCTTATCCAACTCCACATGATCGATATTTTCATCCTCCATATCAAGGTTATCAGACCTGGAATTCAAAAACGACCAAAAGGATTGAGCTTTCTTGTGACCCATATAGAGTATCAGAGTGATAAGGGCATGGAAGAAGACAAACCCTTTTTTCCGAGAAGCATGATATATTCTTTTGTAATGATTATAAACAGCCACAGAAAGCACCTGCACAAAAGGAAAGATTTCTAAACAAGAATCTAATTTAGAAGAAGAAGATATGACAAGACCAAACCTTCTTTGCCTTTTCTTGACCAATGACAAACTCATCAAGCCCTTGACAAATTTCCTTAGGCGTTGGAAGCTTAATCACAGATTGCTTCTCTTTATCACGGCCATTAGTTTCATCCTCATCCTCCTCAGCATCCTCACCATCTTCATCGCTTCTAAGACCCTGAATTTTCCAATTCCTAGGGAAAGATTTCTGATCATCATCATCATCATCATGGTCATCATCTGTTCCTTTAACCTTCCCTAGTTCAATAAAACTCCCTTGTAAAGGAGAGAGCTTGAATGGTCTAAAGTAAAAAGCTGTTTTGCATTGAGAACAGAAATTAACAGCTTGATAGATCCCTGGCTCTCTTGCTGTGAGAGACAATGGACGATTTGAGAAGATGACGTGCATCTGAGCAGAGCAACGAGGGCAATTGACGTCACTTCTGATGTGGTCATAATCGTCTCCGCCACGACCGCCACCGCCGCTGCAGGAGTCCCAAATACGGCGAGAGAAGGAGGAGGAAGGGATTAGGGTGTTGGAAGAAGGGCGTAGAAGAGAGGTGTGAGGAGGAGAATCAACGGAGAGAAGGAATCTGAAATTGCGAGAGAGAAGAGACGACGATGTTATTGTCTTCCTCGAGACAAATCTGGAAATGGATAAGCTACAAAACATATCTCTCTTGTGTCTCGATGATATGATTCTTCAAAGAACTTTTTGGCTCAGATTCACATTAACGGCAATCTTAAGTAAGCATTTCGTAAAACGGCGTCGGTTTTGGTTCGAGGGTTAGTTGTTTTGTAAAATAAGCATGTAAAAGACTAATTCTTCTCTACTTATTGTATTGGGTACTTCCTTCCTCTTGTTGCTCAGCTCGATTCTGGATGAAGAGTGTTTGAGCAAACTTTGATTCATCATAGTAGATTGCCCGATCGATTCTAGCTCTAGATGTAGGCTTGATCACCCTGATTTTACTGAATTGGGTAAATAAATCTTGTGTTGTTTTTATTTTTTGCATGATGTCTATGTCAAGTTCAATAGATTGAGTGATTGAGAAAGTTGAGCTTAAACAAGTCAAAAAGATCTTGTATCATATCCGCCATAGAAACGTAACAAGATTTAAGGCTGCTAAGATCAATGTGTTAGAGGCTGAGTTAAGGGCCACCCATGAGAGAGTCACTAAGGAGTGGGTTCATGCTACTATATTACTATTATAGAAGCTTGGATTGGTCATGGCTATTATCTAATTAACCGAGAATGACATAGTTACCGCGATAGTAAAGGTTACAGATGACAATCTTAACGATAAGGATATTTTTGTTGGAGAGGTTCATACATAAAACAAGTATTGCTCCTCCGTAGAGTGCGTATCTCTCCGAAAATTGTCATTGTCAACATGATCGACACAAAGATCAAACGCGGATTCAGATGCCGCGGGGCTGTACAATATTACCATATTACACATTTTTATTTATTGACTATGATACATTTTCTCGAAATAATGATTTTTATTGGTCAATTTTATAAAAAAAAATCCATTTTAAAATCGAAAATAAATTCAGTTAATGCCATATTACTTGTCAAAATTGGAACTCTAATACCATATAAAAATCATTTTTGGATAAATTTTCTTGAAATAGTGATTTTTATCTAACTATGCCGTAATTTGTTACTAGAAAACAGTCAAGAGTTATTTATGTATTTATTTTTTTAATAATTAAATTTTCAAGAAGAAAATTATTTGTTTTAGCAGACGAAAAAGCCAAGCTTCCGTCGTTGGCTAAATCGCTCTGGTTACCAACTCGATCATCATCTTCTACCCACCGCCACTTTCTCAATCTTATCAATCCTCTGCTCTCCTCTCTAGGAGCTTCCTCAGATCTGTGCTTAATTCTCCGGTAACATTCCGGCATCACTGGGATTGCTGATCTGGAACCCCTGTGAAATTTTAGGTTTTCTCTGAGAAGTTTAACGATGGCGGCGAAGACGGCCAGATCAAAAGCAACACCGACGAAAGAAAATGGTGCCAGAGTCGAGGAAGGCTTGAGTCTATTCAAGTCTGATATGTTCGATGCTGATGCTTATGTGCAATCCAAATGTTCTATCAACGAGAAGGTTTTTTTTTTCTCTTTAATCATTTCGTGTTGTTTTTCTTTGATCTGCTGTTATCTCTAGTGAGAATTTTCTAGGTCTGAGTCTGTGTGGACTTCTTCGTACATTTGGGATTATATCGCAGTGTTCTTGTTTTGTTGCATTTGGTGGTAGCTGTAGTGAATTGTAATTTTAGCTCGAGAAGATGATGATATACTCATTGCTTGTATGTATGTTCTTGTGATCTGCTGGAATTTGAAGGCAGTTTTGTGAATTATCATTATGTAAAACTGTTACTCTTAAGAAATGCTGATAGGTTTAGTACCCATTTTATAAGCTTTTAGCTTGTCAAATGATGGTCAGTGTAATACAGAATGTAGCTCATGTGAATGTGCACGAATGATTATGTCTTGTATTAGAAACAATTCAATCCCGGTATTGGGCATAAAGGGTGTCAAGTCTGTTTAGTCCCTTTCTGTGAGGGTGTGACAGAGCTGAGGGAAAAGTTGGTTTAGGCCTTGTCTAGTTACTATTTGATTTTGTTAACAGAGAGTGTTGGATTACTTGGCTGGACATGTGATATTGGGATGATGACATGTTTCTGTTCTGTTCACAGGATATAAAGCAGTTATGCTCCTATCTATTGGATTTGAAGAGAGCTTCCGCTGAAGAAATGCGGCGAAGTGTTTATGCTAATTATCCAGCCTTTATACGGTTAGTTGATATCCCGACTGTTTTTGGTGCTTGGTTATTTTCTTGGAAGTTGATGTGATCAAAGAGCTCTACTTTTTCAAACGTTATTTCATTTCCTATGGGTTATGGCGCATGTGCATTTTGCATATGGCTTCTTTTTCCTGGCAACACCTTATTGTTTGTTCTTAGCGGTGTGTTAATTTGAGCATTTAAAAAAATTTCCGTTCTGTGCAGCACATCAAAAGAGATATCAGATCTGGAGGGGGAGCTATCATCTATCAGAAATCTTCTCTCCACTCAGGCCACTCTAATTCATGGTTTAGCAGATGGAGTTAACATTGATGACGATAAAGTTTCTGATGAATCTCTTGCAAATGGTTTATTGAAGTTTGAGGAAAACGACCTCTCTGATCTGGAGAAATGGGCTACGGAGTTTCCTGACCACCTTGATACTTTATTAGCTGAAAGAAGGGTAGATGAAGCTCTGGCAGCTTTTGATGAGGGAGAAATTTTAATGTCTCAAGCAAACGAAAAGCACACTTTAGGCTCTTCTGTACTTTCATCCCTTCAGTTTGCTATTGCCGAACGCAAGCAAAAATTGGCTGACCAACTTGCCAAAGCTGCTTGTCAACCTTCAACTCGAGGTGGGGAACTTCGGTCAGCAATAGCAGCTCTCAAAAGGCTTGGCGATGGTCCTCGAGCCCATACTGTACTTCTTGATGCCCATTTCCAGAGATATCAATACAACATGCAAAGTCTTCGTCCTTCTAGCACCTCATATGGAGGGGCGTACACTGCTGCACTTTCTCAGCTTGTGTTTTCAGCTATCTCTCAAGCTTCTAGTGATTCATTGGGAATCTTTGGGAAAGAGCCAGCATATAGTTCTGAGCTCGTGACATGGGCTACTAAGCAAACAGAGGCGTTTTCCCTTCTTGTTAAAAGGCATGCATTAGCTTCTTCTGCAGCAGCGGGAGGACTAAGAGCTGCTGCAGAGTGTGCACAGATAGCTCTTGGGCATTGTTCTTTGTTGGAAGCTCGTGGTTTGTCCCTCTGCCCAGTGCTTTTAAAGCACTTTAAGCCTATCGTGGAACAGGCATTGGAGGCAAATCTGAAGCGAATTGAAGATAACACTGCAGCTATGGCTGCTGCAGATGATTGGGTGCTGACATGTCCTCCTGCTGGTAGTCGTCATGCTAGTACAGCATTTCAGAATAAGCTTACATCCAGTGCCCACCGCTTTAATCTCATGGTCCAGGTAGGCAATCTTGACAAACACTTTTCTCTGAAAAAATTTCAGCCTTTGTTTTAAAGTTGTGCTAGAAAAAATTATTTTTCACTCTTAGACGTCTGGTATGTCACTCTTACAGATGACAGTATCCCACGAAAATTGCTTTAAATATGAGTTTACACATCAGCTGCAAAATTGACTAGCCGTTGTTGATGACGATTGATTAGAAATTTAGAACTTGCACTAGAGTGCCAAACTGCACTCGCATTCCCTCTGAAAAATTATTCATAAACTCTATGAAGTACCAATTCTGTCTTAGATACTCTGATAGGCAGAGAATTCCCTAGTGGATTGTCATGAATTTTGGATATATTTGTCAAGTAGATCCTTTTGATAATGGTATTTTGTTGCAGGACTTCTTTGAGGACGTAGGACCTCTTCTAAGTATGCAATTGGGAAGTAAAGCTCTGGAAGGTCTGTTTCGGGTGTTTAACTCATATGTAGATGTGCTGATAAGAGCACTTCCGGGTTCAGAAGAAGAAGATGCAAATTTTGAAGGTTCGTGTAATAAGATTGTCCAGTTAGCTGAGACTGAGGCAAATCAACTTGCACTACTCGCAAATGCATCATTGCTAGCAGATGAATTACTTCCACGTGCTGCCATGAAACTCTCTCTTGATCAGAGTGGTCACAGGACAGACGACCTAAGGAGACCTTTGGACAGACAAAATCGTAATCCTGAACAACGAGAATGGAAGAGGCGTTTACTTAGTACTGTTGACAAGTTAAAAGATGCGTTTTGTCGCCAGCATGCCTTGGATCTCATTTTTACCGAGGAAGGAGATAGCCATCTGACTGCGGATATGTACATAAACATAGATGGAAATGGCGAAGATGTGGACTGTTTTCCATCTCTGATATTCCAGGTAGTTGTTGTTTCATTCCATCAGTCTTTATAAAGTACTGTACTCTGATGTGTAGTCACTGTGGAACCCTTATTGGCCGATTCAATACTGTCGAGTTGAATCCATGTTTTGTCATAGTCTATCTCACCACTTCAAGAACATGATTTTTTTTCTGTCTTTTTTTTAGCTTAATATTCTTATACTTGGGTGTTGCATCGTTGGAAAACAGGAACTTTTTGCCAAACTTAACAGGATGGCAAGTCTAGCAGCAGATATGTTTGTAGGAAGAGAAAGATTTGCCACATCTTTGCTGATGCGATTAACAGAGACGGTGATCTTATGGCTTTCCGGAGACCAGAGCTTTTGGGATGACATTGAGGAAGGTCCTAGACCTTTGGGACCTCTTGGCCTACGGCAGGTTTGTAAACTCATTCTTGCTTCTGTATAATATTCTGCGAGCATCGAAATTGATGTGTAACTTTGTTAACAACCTGCATATCTGTCACAGCTGTATTTGGACATGAAGTTTGTCATATGCTTTGCATCCCAAGGGCGCTACCTATCAAGGAATTTGCACAGGGGCACTAATGAGATAATATCTAAAGCCTTAGCAGCTTTCACTGCAACTGGGATGGATCCATATAGGTATGTCGGTTTTGGATGGTATTTTGTAATGTTATAGCCTTTCTGGTTATAATATAAATGATTGAATGTGGTTGTGAATGATGTGCAGTGAGCTGCCAGAAGATGATTGGTTCAACGACATATGTGTGGATGCGATGGAAAGATTGAGTGGTAAGACAAAGGGAAACAACGGGGATGTCCACAGTCCGACTGCTTCAGTGTCAGCTCAGTCTGTTTCATCAGCGAGATCGCATGGCAGCTACTGAACCAAACCCATCTTACAATTGTAAAGAAGGTGAGTGGTTAATAGCTTTGATCTTCTCTTCTCAGCTCTGCTTTTCAAAAAGCCTTGTATTTTGTAGAGTCTCGAATTGTTGATGAGATGATTTTGGGGGTTGTGTAAATGTGGTTGAGTTGATATGTTTGTTTTCTTTTATTGGTCCTCTCTTTCTCAATGGATACATTCTTTCTTCCATATGCTACACTCTCTTTCTCTTTTGGTATTGGATCTGATGTAGCAAAGTTGAATGAGATATCTTAAGCTTCTTTCTTTGTCTTTCCTGCTTCAATCTGTTAAGTAATTTAGCTAAGGCTAATCATGTAGTTAAAGGTGTAAAATTAGTTTTAAGTAAGTCGTGTAATATAAACTCCTAGTCTAAATCTTGATACGGTGGGTCGGATCTTGGGGTGTACAAAAGTTTGAACAATGGGTAAGGTTAGTCACCTACCACTAGGAATTAGGCCTGGGCATAATACCCGAACCCGAAGAAAAGAACCGAACCGAACCCGACCCGAACCCGAACCCGAAGTTTTAAAATACCCGAACGGGTTCTAAACTTCACAACCCGAAAACCCATTTCTAATATTTGGATACTTTGGGTAAACCCGAAAAATCCGAACCCGAAAAACCCGACCCGAACCCGACCCGAATATCCGAATGCCCAGGCCTACTAGGAATCTTAAACGCTTGGTAATGTGGCCACGCTACCCGATAATCATTCGTGAATGAGGCATAGAGATGCCTAGACTCATCCCTCGCCAATTGCCCGTTCATTGATGCAAACACCTCCTTTGCCTATACATGTTTGAGAATCATGTTTTGACAGATGACAAACAAAAGTAGGTGGCGATACTCGGAATGTATCAAACATGGCAAGGACGATATGATGTTGATAGGTGCTCTATGGTAGACTTTAGTCTTTTAGGTAATGACTTTTCCAAGGACAATTCCTAGTGATAGTAGTCTCTAATCACGTGGGAGGAGGCACAATCAGATAACATTACTGAAGATTTTGATTTCAGCTTACTTACCATTTACGTGTTATGAGCTGAATCTGATATTTCATTAACGAAATTTGCCTCATTACAAAAAATAAAGTTTACAAAAAAAAAAAAATCGAATTATCAGTGTAAAACAAAAAGGCTATCAACGAATGTATGGACTGATAAATGGATTTTTGATAATGTGTCGCGCCGACCGTTCAACAAACAATCTCTCATCGATCTAGATTTACGAGTTTCAAACCTTATTACTCCTCAAGGCTCTTGGAACCAATTTCTAATATCGGAGCTGTTTTTTCCACCGGATGTTGTTAGAATAATGTCTTATCCTTCAAATCTTGCATCCTTGGACAGTCACATTTGGGCGTATAATCGCAATGGGATTTACACGGTTAAGAGTGGTAATTGGTTAATCTCCCACTTACAGCGGGTGCCTGGTCCAATATCTGTTCAAGATCAAGAAGCTCGAGCTCTTAAGATGAAAATTTGGGATCTTAAAACTGTTCCAAAGATTAAAATGTTTCTCTGGCGGGCTTTATCTGGTGGTTTGGCTGTCTCGGTTTGTTTACAAGCTCATGGAATGAACACTGACCTTACATGCTCCCTTTGTCAAGATGATATTGAATCAATCAGCCATGTTTTATTCCAATGTTGGCCGGCTCGTGAAGTTTGGGAGATTACAAACATTCCTATGCCTGTTCAAGGATTTACCGATTCTCTACATGACAATGTAGCATTCATATTGAAGTTAATGAGCAATGATGGAGTATCTCTCAATATACGTATGGCGATCCCTTGGATTTTGTGGGGTATATGGAAGCATCGTAATGGTATAAAATACGCTGGGACTCAAGGTGATTTGAATGCTCTTGTAACTCATGCACTTGAAGAAGCGGAGGTGTGGAATAAGTTAATGGAGGCACCATCACATTCTTCAAGGGGCAGGGCTACGGCAGGGCTACGGTTATTAGACTTGATTCTCGTTGGTCTAAACCTCCGCTTGAGATGCTCAAATGTAATATCCATGTGTCATGGTTGAATGATTCTCACATGTGTGATGGAGCGTGGATTGTAAGGAATCACCAAGGAGATGCAGTCTTTCATGCGAGAGAGATGTTTTTACCAGCTTCAAATCGCATTGCCGCTGAATTAAGAGGGTTTTTATGGATGTTACACAGTCTTTGTGATCTACATTTGAATAACATCGAGGTTTGGTCGGATTGCAATGCTGCAGTGGAAGCAATTATTGATTCATCAAATTGGCCACGGTATCATTCTTATCTTGACAGAATTCATCGCTTACTTCCTCAGTTTGGTCAAGTAATTTTCAAGGTATCATCTACAAAAGCGAATGGGATAGCACGGGAGATAGCTTTGAGCGTCACGAGGGATGGGCGTGGGCAGTCTTACTTAGCTCGTGGTGGCCCTGTGTGGTTGCAGTCTCGTATCGATGAGGAAAAGAGGCGTTAATATAGTTTAAAGCTTTTGAGTGATTTTGCTTATTCTTGTGATCGTGAGGCTCTGTTTTAAGGTCTATGCTCTGTTTTGGGTTATCATGTTCTCTCTCCTTTGTTTTTGATTACTTCTCCTCATTTTAATATAATCATTTAGACGGCAAAAAACAAAAAACAAAAAGGCTATAAATTGTGTCGTATGCTCTGGACGGGATTAAAGTAAGACCAATTCGCACTTAGTTCACTATTTCTTGTACGTGTTTTGAGCATAAAACTTCATATTATCATGATGTTGGTCCGTTATTTTCATTTCACTCTCAAAAACTCTATACTAGTAATAACAATGTTGAAGTGTATATTCCATACTATAGTGTGACGCTTTGTTTACCAAAATATTTTGATTCGCAACATATGAACCAACCATTCAAATCCATATTTTATTGAAAAAGAAACTAACTTATATTTATAAAGTAGCTTATTTTTTTTTTGTTAACGTCGTTTGATTAGATATACATCCTGTTCTAAAAATCCCCGCCTAATCCGATTATTCTCAGCTTAATCGCTAGGTACATCCTCATCACCTTGATTAATGATTAATCCCTTAATGAAATTGGTTATCCGATTACTCTCCCGCCTAGTCCGATTTTTTTCTTGCCTAATCTGATTACTCCCCGCCTAATATTGCACATCCTGATAATTTTTAGATTGCATATATAAAACAATTTTATTTTGTTATTCAGACATTTAGATTGAGGGTTTGTGATATTTTATAATAACTTATGTTTAAAATTTTAATAAAAATCATAAAAAAATTTGTCTTAAAAATAATTCTGAAAACAATAATTTTACTATAATTTTGAAAACAATATTCGATTAATATGATTTAAAACATTAAAATAACTCTAAAACTAATCCCCAATTAATTTTTGATTTTAATCCGATTTTTCTAATCGCTAGGCTCATACCGTAGCGATTTTTCGAACAAGTCATATTTACATACTCTGTGCTAAAGATAAATATAATAATAAAATATTGATATTTTGCAGGTGAATTTGTTTGTGAAACAAGTGGAACAATTGGTTTCGCTTCTTCTTCTTCTTCAGAGCTTCCCTCGTTTCCTCCGCCGGAGAGACTCCATTAAAATCCTTCTTCTTCGATCCTTCTCAAGATTCGCAACAACAACAATGCCAAGCGTCAAGCTCAAACATCATTCTCCACCTGACACCATTTCCTCCTCCTCCTCCGACTCCGTCCGCCTCCTTTCCCGTGAAACTCTCCGCATCAGCGCCTCTCTCGCTTCTCCTCCCGTTGATGATCTCCCTCCTCACTCACCTCCATCACCTGATTCTCAATTTCTTCATTCAACTCTCAGATTGATCTGTTGCGAAGAGATCGATGGCCGTCGATTTAAGTATGTCGCTGAGAGCGATGGTTCTGGGAGATTCAAGAAGAATTCAGTTCGTGCTATTAGCTTGGAGTCTCCTCAGACTCCTTTTGATGTACGCCAGGTTCCATGGATTTTGAACTAGCTCTTGGTTTTAAGCTTTTTGAATTTCCCAATTATGTGAAATGTGTTCAATTTTTGCAGGAAGTGGGTTCGTTTCTTAGATCTTACGTTGTACCTGAAGGCTTTCCTGGGAGTGTTAATGAGTCTTATGTTCCGTATATGACTTGGAGAGCTTTAAAAGTATGATTCTTTTTCTATTCTTAGTTTTTTTTTTTTTTTATTAGAACTATGTGTAAATGATTGATCTTTTTGACTGTGTAATGTTGTAGCATTTCTTTGGTGGAGCTATGGGTGTGTTTACTACTCAAACTCTTCTTAATTCTGTTGGAGCTTCAAGAAATAGTTCTGCTTCTGCTGCTGTTGCTATCAATTGGATTCTCAAGGTTTAATTTTCTCGTATCTCCTTTCATGCATGTGTTTCTTTCATTACGTTACACCTAAAGTGTTGCAGAAGAATATTTATCATCCCATGACATAGCTTACTCA
Organism: Arabidopsis lyrata subsp. lyrata; assembly: GCF_000004255.2. Taxonomy (NCBI): domain Eukaryota; kingdom Viridiplantae; phylum Streptophyta; class Magnoliopsida; order Brassicales; family Brassicaceae; genus Arabidopsis; species Arabidopsis lyrata. Next base: position 13,512,300 of record NW_003302548.1, on the reverse strand, counting down.
TTGTCGAGGATCATATTATTCTTGCAGGATGGTGCGGGGCGTGTTGGAAAAATGCTTTTTGCGAGGCAGGGAAAGAAATTTGATTATGATTTGAAGCAGGTACTTGTTCGATTTAATAACTTAAAATATGCTCTGGTGTAGTCTCACTTTCTGACTCATTTTGGATTGCAGTTACGGTTTGCTGGTGATCTTTTAATGGAGCTGGGTGCTGGTGTGGAATTAGCGACTGCTGCAGTTCCACACCTTTTTCTTCCACTAGCTTGTGCTGCTAATGTTGTTAAGGTTTTTTTCATTAATTCTCATAATTGCTATTCGTTGCAATGCTTTTGTTGGTGTTCGATTTATTTTGTATCAATCATTTGTTTGTATCTTGCATTGTTTTATCACAGAATGTTGCAGCTGTAACATCAACGTCTACTCGTACACCGATCTATAAAGCCTTTGCTAAAGGAGAAAACATAGGCGATGTCACTGCTAAGGGAGAGTGTGTTGGTAATATTGCCGATCTGGTATGAACTTTTTCAGCATTAGTTTCATTGTTTCCTGGGTGTTTTGTTGGATTAATCTGTCGAGCGAAATTAAATTTGGACTTTAAGAGGCTACATTGCTACTTGTTTCTTGAGGCTTGCGATATAGATTCTGTTTGATGTTATTAAGTGCTTAACATGTTTTTTGGGAGGTACGTTATTGATCTCTTTTTGAGCTCTAAAATTTCCATTTGTTATGATTATATTCTATGTGAAGATGGGAACTGGGTTTAGCATCCTGATATCCAAAAGAAATCCTTCCTTGGTCACAACATTTGGTCTTCTATCATGTGGCTATCTCATGAGCTCGTACCAAGAGGTAGAATCCAGCCCTGTTTCAAGTATATCTGTTTTAATGCACTTGGGGTTTTCTGGAATTTTTGCTCAAAAAACGCGGCTGTGTCCCTTTCAGGTTAGATCTGTAGTACTGCATACACTAAACCGTGCGAGATTTACAGTAGCAGTGGAGTCCTTTCTTAAGACGGGTAAGCTATGTCACTTTGCTAGCATCCACTTGAGTGTGCTCCTAGAGCTCTGATTTCCCACCCCTTTTTAGGCAACCTTTTTGAGGTTAGTCATATTCAAACTTCACAGATTGAACTTTCCATCTATCTGCAGGGCGGGTTCCCTCACTGCAGGAAGGTAATATCCAAGAAAAGATATTCACTTTTCCGTGGGTGGATGATCGGCCAGTGATGCTTGGTATGTGTTATCTAGCATTCCATATAAATTATATTCCTTTTTTCATTAACCTTATTGATTTGTTTTTTCATACAATTTGGCAGGAGCCAGATTTAAGGATGCATTCCAAGACCCCAGCACATATATGGCTGTAAAGCCTTTTTTCGATGTATGCGTTTTTTTCCTTAATGTCAAATATCAAGCATTGACCGCTCTATCTTGATATTGACTTTATTCTCTCTACTAATGGCAGAAAGAAAGATACATGGTGACATACAGCCCTACCAAGGGTAAAGTCTATGCACTGCTCAAGCATCAGGCTAACTCAGATGACATTCTCAAAGCAGCATTTCATGTAGGATGATTTTGTATCTGTTTAATCTCTATTCTGTGGAGACGAAGTAATTAAGGCCTAAATTTTCTCATTTGGTTGCATGATGATATCACAGGCACATGTGCTTCTTCATTTTATGAATCAATCAAAAGATGGTACCCCAAGATTGGTGGAGCAATTAGATCCTGCTTTTGCTCCTACGGAATATGAACTCGAGTCTCGTATTGCTGAGTCGTGTGAAATGGTTTCCACATCATATGCCATCTTTAAGAGCAGGGCTGCAGAACAGGTAACTTGGTAGAAACCTGTTGTATCCTTTTAAGTTTTTTTTCTACTGAGTCTGCATCTGAATATTCCATTTTGTTAGGGTTGGAGAATGTCAGAATCTCTGCTTAATCCTGGCCGGGCTAGGTTATGTCATATGCAGGAGGAGTAAGCATACATCGCTTGGTGAGGCTGGTCATCGACCTGAATCCGGCTTTTATAGTTATTTCACTGTCACTCTAAATTTTGCTGTTTTGGTTTCATATAGAAAAAACAGGTTTTGGTTGGTACACGTTTTATTAACCATGCTGTAAAAAATAGAATGATATGTAGCTTTTGTAAATTGTGAGAATACCACTGGTGTAATTTAACAGATGAATCTTCTTTGTTTACCACTTCTCACATCATAATTGTTACACAGGTTCTGTTTTTTTTTTGTTTTTTTTTTCTGACTATACATAGAAAACTTGGGGTTCACAAAACATAAAATTACAGATCTAGAAACACGAATCTCATTGGTAGAAGTATCAAGACCCATTTAACTTTGGATCCATTTTCACATCAGCAAGAGCCTGTATAACTAAGCTGTTTCGAGAGGCTTGTGAATCGTGTAAGTGAGTTTTTCTATATTTTCTATACATTTTTGCTTTTTGTTTTGTTTTAAGATTAGCCCGGACACGCTAATTTGAGTAATTTCTCTAAATTTCGGATCCAGGTACAGCAGACTGAAGTCAAACATCATAGAAACAAAGAGACTTGTTCACATTAAAATAGACAAAAGAAAGTCATTGTTATGACCGTTTGCGAACAGAGTCCCTCTTAAGTCCTTTATTAGCATGAAAAGATCACACTTTGAAAAGGGAAACCCGTTATGGAGCTGACCAAGAAACGCAAATTATTAGAAACAACAGAACAAGGAAACGCAGAAGTAGAGCGACGTGTTAAGTCTCAGAACCAGCAATGCACAATGCACTTTAGTTCAAGTTGATGACACCGTAAATGAAAGTGGCACGTTTCAATTAGCAAGGACGCTTTTAAACTGTGCTATTGATTCAATAGCCTTGTCGAACTCACTATCCTCCAATGCAAATGAAAAGCGGCAGTAACCAGGAATTCCGGTCCAGGAACCGCTGTTTAAGCAAACACCGGTATGGCTGAGGAACACGTCCCTCATATTTGAATCCGTAAGCTCAACGACTTCCTGTCCTTCTCCTGCTTTCAGCTTTACTGTTTTGTTGAGATAAGCTTTTGGCTTTGCCACCATTGAGATTCCAGCTGAAGGTTGGATAACCTCCCAACCAGAGTTCTTTAGTACCTATTTCCAGTATTTCAAAAAGGAAGATCAACGACCTAACATCATGCAATTATGTGCATTATTGTTAACCACATGAGACTCAAAAAGACCTGAGATGTACCACTATGATGTTATCCGATATGCGATCAACATTTACTCTGTTGCACTATTGTTATTTGTCAACCACATGAGATTCAAAAAGACCTGAGCAGTACCACTAAAGCCTTTCGTTTGTTTACTTTTAGGTTTAATGTGTATTGTTTCCAAATGAACCCACAGCTTTAAACATTTGAAATATTCATTTGTTCTGATGATAATGCAAAAGGGAGTATAGGCAGAAATGGGTACCTCTTTGAAGCGCTTAGATCTGCCCTCCAACGTTTTAATGGTTTCAGAAACGGCATCCAGAAAGTCACTTGCTTTCTCTTCTTTCAGAGCCAACATTTTCTTAGCGGCATATTTCACAGTGCTGTGCGGTTTGCTCAGGCCTGGGAGGGTATGGAAGGCATCGATGAGAGACTGATCCAAAACTAGAAACCCAAGTTTAATAGCTCCACTGAGCAAATTCAAAGAGAGACATCCAAGCAGCGAAACTGACAAGGATGAATCCAATCTTGACAAAGCGCTCTTCAAATCCCAGCTAGTTGCACTGTATTCTAATCCCGAGAATGAAGTATCGATGATGACCTTTGCTCCAAACTTAGCACAAGTAGACAATAGTATATCCATCTCCTCATTGCTGTACACCAGGCCTGTAGGGCTAACTGTTGGTCCAGATATACAAACCCATGGCTTCTTCACAGTCTCGAGTGCATTCGTTAAAGTCTTTTCCGTCAGCTTAAAGCCATCACTAGACTCAGTAGGGATATTCACAACATTAGCTTTTAAAAATTTGGCAGCAGCAACATAATTCCCATTTGTGCCAGCAGGTAAACAGAATGTTCCACCTTCTTGAGCACAGCAAATGACCAGCTTATTGAATAGTGCTAGTGAGCCATCAGCATATACAAAGCCTGTGCTGCTTTTGGTTGGAAACCCATAATTACTCCACACAAACTGCTTAATACTTGGGTTGATATCAACTTCCGCTTCAGATATGTTCTGCCTCACAAAACTTTCAAAGATTGCAGCCTTAACAGATTGTGGAATTGGCAAGAAACTTTGATCCACATCCATGTGGATTAGAGAAGTTTCATCAATCTCAGTGACTGAAAGCTCAGCATCTTTTAGAATAGAGACGGCTGAGCTTGAAAATCCAATGATCTCTTCAGACTTTGTCTTCTCACTTTCCCTCTGCATGCCACATAATAGAAAACTGAGTAGAGTTTCCAACCTTACAATAGACACATTGGTTTAACTTTGTTCCACAAACGAGCTTAATCTAAGTTTTTTGTTTTTTTTTACTCCTATTGGTCCGGGTTATGAGGTTTAGGGTGTCATGAAAACAAATCACTAAATGTCTTTTCCAAGAATACCACATGTCTTTTTTCAGCCGGCCTCTTTTTCTTTAAGGAAATACTACTATGCAAGTCAGAGTCAATGGGAAAAAACAATTAATTTCTAACTTACCCTTAAAAATAATCTAACACGTATGTTAGGACAAGATTAAACTACATACCTCAGCCGGGGCATGGCGATCAGCAAGCTGGAAAGCCAAAAGCTCATGGAATAGGCAACCATAGTAGTATTGACTGATAATAGCAGTATGACCTTCTAAGACTTCCACAGTTTTGGACAGGGCCTTAGCAATGGCATCCACTTCTGTGATGACAAAGGCTACTTCTAAATCTGAATAGACCTGTAGAACGTACATGACACAACTATAAGAGCTTTAAGGAAATGATCTCAGAGTTAGTTAGTTTTCAACTAAATGAGATAGAACATAATGCATACTCGTCACCAATGTGGTTGGTCGAAAACTTTACCTTATTCTTTACAAGACCGCAGATAATTGCTACATGAGAAGGTAGTTGATTTTCAGCGAGATATTTTAGTACCCCATTGGATGCAGGGAGGCTAGACAACTCAAAGTGATCAGATATATCCAAGAAAAGTCGACATCCGATTTCTCTCGTCACTTCCAACAGGTGCACAAACGATGAACTGGTAATGACCTCAAATGGAGCCATTCCAGTAACCACCACCTGTGGCTTTAGTTTCTTAATGAGTTCTATCATCAGATCAGATTGATGCGGGGATTCAATGACTGTGATTTGATCATCTGATTTCTCCATGCTAGTGTTCTACAGTTAAAAAGTTCCCGGTAAACCACAACACAAACAGAAATAACACATCAATAAAACACACACTTAAATTCAGAGAGGCCTCAAAAATTCATAGCAACATCAAGTAAAACGATATCTTATTGTAGAAATTTCATCTATTACAATACCAACTTTATATTAGTAGAAGAATATATGAACCAACTATTATTCTTTCTCGCAACACATGTCTCATATGGAATCAAAACAAATCCTCATAAACAAGGAGCTTTTGCATCTCACTTGTAGGTGAATAACTCTCTACACCATCTATGATACTCTAGTTTTCTTTTGAATCTAACTACTAGTTCCTTCTCCCTACACTCGAACTACTGGCTCCCCACTTCTATATTCAATGACTGATGATTTAATTCTTTCTAGACTTGTTAATTTTCACCTACTTCAGTAACAGTTATTTATGTCCATTCCAGCTAGGATACCCACTCATAACACTAGGCAACACCTTACACAGCATCTTAACAGCATCACATTGGGCATAAGCTCTTACACAGCATAACTTGCATCATTTTGTTCCAAAATAAAGTACAACTACTAGATATAGAAACTTTACCTCAATGGCTAAAGAGGTTAGCCAGCTCCTCGGAAGTTGTCGAGTTAAATGCTCATCAACAATTGCAAGTCGAGGTGAGAATAACCGAAATGCACTCTCGATTGCCACAGCCCTTGATGGAAACACGACAATGTTCTTGCAAACAAAAAGAAGCAGACTCAGATATGACCATAAGCTTCTGTATGAAAGAAGAATTACAATGCTAGACATTTTGTGAGCCCAGAAGTTTCGTTTTCAAAACTTTTTCTTTCCATGATATCTTTTGAAAAATGTTTAGTAGCCCCAAGTTCCGAATCATCCGTTATATCGGACATACATTATCAGTCCGAATAACTATTGCCTGGAAGCTATAAGAAAACTGTCAAAAACATAAATAGGGAATAGTCTTACATCCTGATTAATTGGAATACGGTGGTATGTCCTCATAAAGCCTGCAATTAGACTGCAGAATCTTTTGCTGCCAGCTGGAGGTTCAAACGGGAAATAGGAGCTATTTTTCAAGACACTAGCAAGATAGGCTAGGAATGGAATTTTCTCATCAGCAACAGTTTCATCTTCGAAAGATAAATCCAGTGAATTACTGATTTCTTGGAATCCATTTTTCAAGAAGTCAAAGATTATCTTAACCTGTCAGTCATAACCACCTTTATTGATTACTTTGTTGTTCATGGTAGGATAAATACATTATCAAAAAGAAAGCTTTTTTTATCTACCCACCAGATTTGGTTGGCGAATCTGACAACTATAAACCGATAAAGCATGGGAGATTCGTCCACCAGCCTTCCCGTAGGCCCATGCTGTTCGAGCACAAATTGGTTGGTCTCCAGAAAGTCCCATGAAAAACTCAAAACGATGAGGGCTGCTCCTCTCAATTTCAACTAATGCCGAGATATCGGTATCTGCAGCCTGTAAAAACACATGTCAAGTGTCCACTGTGGAGGAGCAGGATCTCTCAGACTTTTAAAGATAAAACTCCTACCTGAAGTATTTTAGTCTGCCACATCTGTGTAACTCGGACTCCTCGCCGCTCAAACAAGCGTCTACAGACACCTTGCCCAGGACGACCACCCATGTTGAATATCATAATCCCTGCAGGTTTGATGACAGATATTCCTTCTTCAACCGCTCTGGCAATCAAACCTAAGCCAAACTGATCTTCAACAAAACCCTGAATATGGATACAAATTTCATCAGGCACAGGTAGAGCATCCACTTTAACAAAGTTTCCAGTACCTGATCTATCGTTTACAGCTTTTAAAGTAAATAAAAGCAAGAGAATGTGTCATTGCAAACATGCAAATTTAGGTTGAAAATGTGATATGTCAGCCATACAGATGCCTGCCCCTGGCTCAATAATACTAGCAAAAAGCTCAATGTGAGATTTCACATGAGTTTTGATAGACAAGGAAGAAAGAAGCATCATGGATTAGACAATTGAATGATATAACCAGAAGAGTTCTAGGAGCTAGCTTGCTAACATACTAATGATACCTTCAGAGTATTTTTGCTGGAAAAAATTCCCTTACCTGAAGGGCACAATAGTTACTCAGCGAATGGAGAAATTCCTCACTTGCATTTTCCGTTATCAGCTTAGACATTGCTTCTGGGTTTGGATTAAGAATCTTCCACAAGAGCATAAGATACAAGAAAGCACACATAAAAGGAAAATGTAAGTTTAAAGAAGTATAAAATCCTACACATATCAGATATTAGAGACCAGAAGGGAACACTACCTGAGGTATGCATCCTACAATCCTCTCTAGCTGAATTTTATTATCTCTACAATAACCAAGCAAATCAGATTCATAGAATTCCACTCTGTCCAATAAAGTTTTCTTCTCTTCGTCATAGACTGGTTCGCCAATATCATCAAGAGCGTTTAGGTACAAATTTATCCAAGAAATTTTCACAGCTCTAGGATTAATATCAAGCCCATATACCTGCCAAAACATGTAATTGTGAAGTTATATGCTTGACATCTGTATGCTAATTGTGAAGGACCAAAAATTAACTTGAAGCATTTCCAGGGTATGAGGGGCAATATCTAAATTAAAAATAATAACCGCACTAAAAGATGACACTACTACAGTTATTTCCCCTCTTACTAAGTCGAAAACATATACTCGTCCTTCAGTAGCGGTACTACTAAAAATTCATATAACATATACTGACCTTTGAAGGCAACCACTTAGCAGCTATGGCTATAGATATCCATCCATTCCCACAGCCAAGTTCAGAAACAGTCTTATCCTTAAAGATGGTGTCAGGATGTCTATTAAGTCCTTCATAAAATGTGAATGACCAGTCTTCCGGAATAAAAATACTAGGAATGACCATCATGGTTAACTTTTTCCTGGACTGAAAGCCTGCAGAAAAAATAGGAAGATATATTGGTGTCTGATACAAGCATGGTTTCCTTTTCTGCTGCAATGGGATTTTGAAGATATATAGCAAGAAGTTCCTAAAAAGAAAAAAGACCATCCAAAACAACTTCCAACTACTGATTAAACTTAAACTCCGGATGATCATGTCTGTCAATACTGCTCATAGCAACATAATCAGGGAACATTTCAGACGTTTTGTAAAAGTTTCTGTTATGGATAAATTTTACTGTTCTAAAAATACATTCACAAATCATATAAGAAAAAACATCAGTGTCAGTTTGATATTAAATTTGTTTGTTGTCCCTGTGCATAAGCCTAAAGCTCATATGGTTTCCCAAAAGCCCGGAATTCAAACATAAAAGCCATGATCAATGTTTCCACAGCAAACTTCTTAATTTGAAAGTCATAAGATGACACATGTGACTCACTTTGGAGACTCATATGAGAATGACAGATAACAAAAGTAGTAAAAAGATGCAAAAAAAGAGAGAGTGAAATGTGTAGTTGACTGTGTCACTGAAATCCAAAGAAAACGACAAAAGATCTCGAAAAGCTAAATTTCTATATCCTTAAGCCCATTCATTTGACAATCAAGCAGACGTGTTTGTCGAGTACTCGGCGATCGACACCGGAATCATCCCAATTTCCCGGGGAATCAATTAAAAAAAAAAAAAAAAACCAGAAATCAGATACTTTCAACGAAGAAGAAATCGATCATGAAGTCAACTAAACAAAGTAATGTACGATCGGAGAGATTACACACAGAAAATCACCAAATCAGTATTATCAGCTCAATCAAATCCATTTGACAACTCATAACAACTAATCACAGAACAATTCTCAAGGATCGTGTAAAAGGAACAAAGAATCGGATCGATGAAACTACCTTCGTATTGATCGAGATAAATGTCCTGGATATGGAAATGGTACGTTTGGAGAGACGTCTCGGAGGATCCAACGCGTTTGTAGATGTCAGACAAGAAGATCCGAGCCTTAGATCGAGTATTCGGATCCTCGAGCCGTTCCAACACCGATCGCAAGGCGCCATAAGCTGCGTCACCGGATTGTTTGCACTGGTTCAGGAAGTCGTCGACAGAGAGGTCCGCCATTTATCGTCAACAAGTGATTGTAGTAGTAGAGAAGAAAAGCGAAAGTGTGAGTCTGGGTTTTGTGACTCTCACCAGCAAGGAATCAAATTATAAAGGTATTTGTGGCATAGGACTTTTGACTAAAAACTATTTTATTACTTTATTTTATTTTATTCTTGCTTTTTGTCCCTTTTTTTTTTTTTTTTTTTCTTCTTAACATCTTAAAACTAATTAAGAATTTTCCCTTTATGGCTTTTGATATAAAGGGCCACAGAATAATAAATAGAAATTCATATACCAAATTAGTGGGTGGAATTAGAAAATAAAGTGTTTAGCTAAGAATCAGGATTTGATGAAAAGAAAAAGCTATAATGTAGCCGAACTTAGGCAGAAAGAGGAATACTTATTGTTTGTTAGTGTTACTAAATTAGATACCATCAGAAAGCAAGTTATCTCAAGAGAATTCTAATTCTAAAAACACTATTTTATATCAAAGACATAGCCCTGGAACTACAGTTCTTCGGTTCGGTTCGGTTGGTTTGGTTAATTTTGATTTTAAAAAGTGTTGTCAAAATTAACCAAATAAAATTTGTTTACGATTTCAAAACCAAAATTGACCGATTATTTAAAAATAAAATCTAGTTTTTTTTGGTCATTGTTGGATATTTTCAGTTTTTTTGGTTAAATTTTCATAATTCGGTTCGGTTGTGTTTGATGGATACATGTTTAAATTTGGTAAAACCGGTCTAATTGTGGTATAATCCGATTATTCAAAAAAAACAAATACTTCAGTAATCAAGAACCGAACCAAAGTAAATTTCACATTGTGCCGACCGGTTAAGGACCTATAACCAAAACCAAACCGAACAGCGCCTTCGGTTCAGTTATTTGTCCCGGGCCTAGCCAAAAACTTTATGGAGTAATTGATTTTATTGTTTGATTTGTAGATGCATCCAGGAAATCTTCAGATCAAAATGTTGGCATCGGTTCGTCGCTTCATAAGAGGAAGGGAACACGTCTTTTTATAGCATATGATGCAAGTGGAACCAATTCACTCACCATTGAAAGCTAAAGCTCTAAGCTTAAGTGCGCCAACTTCAGAGCCTAGGGTATACTCAAGTAACATTATGTTGGGACTCTAAAACCTAATTTTATATATGAAATGATACAAAGAGGAAAAAGCAGTGACTACAAAAGAAGAATGTTGACATCATTACCTTTCAACATATGTAAGTGACATCTTTTATATGTAGTTATTGCATGATTTTAATTTCATCTATCCTCACTAGAACTGTAGAAGTGTAAACTTACTCAATAGCATAAATATGCCTTAGCAAAAAGATCTTATAATACTCAATGTAGTCCATATGTAATATCTTGGAACAAAATTTGTAAGAATTTATTTAATGAATGTACCTTCTTTGACGACAAAAAAAAAAAGAAAAGAACATTGTAAGTTTATAACTTCACACGTAAAGAAAAAGACGCATTTTCTTTCTCTATAAAACAACAAAAAAAATATTTAAGAAAACAAAAATTAGAACATTTTATAATTTAAGTCGAAGGCTAATGATTTGGATAGGCCGGGGATGAGGCACATAAACAAAAATGGGGTATTTCTTTGGATGGCTTTTATTTTAAAATGAGATATATTCCATGATATCATCATTGTTAATTCTCTCTCTCTCTCTCTCTCGCTAAATAATAGTACAAATAATAATAAACTAGATGGTGTTGGCCGGTGGGAATCATGATTCATGAGTGATTCGATACTATATACCGATTTGTTTTGAGACATATTAATAATGAAAATCAATCCATAACTTTTTTAAATAAAGAGAAAACGGTATGGTTGTGTTTGTGTATCCTCTATAATCAAATTTGCAGCAAGCACGTGAAAACCAGCAGAGACAGTCCAAATCTAGACCCGAGGAAACAAACATTACTGATTCCGATAATGTCTTTTGGATTTTCTAGAGTTCAGTATATTATTTTTAAAAAAAGTTATTTCATATAGTTTGCATATTACAATTATTAATTATACGTTTCGTAACTTAGCTACTAAATCTATATATACATTTTTGGATCACAATTAGCAAATAAATCCTGAAGTTGAGAAGTATTTACAATGACATGCCATTAGCATTAATTATTTAGATTTGTTTAATTTAAGTAAAAATTTTTAATTGAAATTCATTTCTCATATATTTAGCAAAAGTCTCTACAAAATATTTCCTTATCTATTTAAGTAAAGATTTTGAAATCAAATATGTTCTCAACAATTTACCAAAAATCTCTACACAATCTTTTTAAAAATCTCGACTTAGTTAACTTCTGATTTTTATCTGCAAAAAGAAAAATTAATTGTAACGAGTGATGTAAAAATCGGGAATGTTGATACTACAATTTCTTCTACTTCTTTTTTTTTCATATAATGAAAATTATTTTTTAGGGATATTTTCTTAAAACTTCTAAACAAAACAAAGAGTTTCAAAAGATAGCTTCCCTTTTGGCGGGTCGACCCGCAAACCCGCAACTCTCTACGGGCTTATCCGCATGAACCTGCGACCCGTAGTGGATGAAAATATTATTCAAAAAAAATAACAAGTGATGTTTAATTTTACGGGACGGGGTTATATGGTGCAACGGGTTTAGATCAATATTAATATTAAACAATATACTATGGATGAAATCCTAGAATTAAAAATCAAAATTTAATTATAAATCAGAAACACTAAACAAAATAAACAATATTAACAAAACAAATACAACTTAAAACTTTGCAAAATAATTTTTTAGTTATAAAAAAATCGACCCGCGGTGTACCACGGGGTAAAATCTAGATTTGGAAGTTTAAGGAAGAAAAATCTTTTTTAAAAAATAATAGCTCCGCGGTGTACCGCAAGAAAAATCTTTCTCCTAAACTGAGGCAAGAAAAAGAAGAAAGTCAAATGTCGTTTAAGTGTATATATAAATATCCCATTTAAACCTACAACACAATTAATATACTCAAAACTATTAATATAGATATATGGATGGTACATTTATAAAATAAGTCGAAATATTATATTATACTCTCTACTAATAAACAAAACTAATTATATTTAGATTTTTTTAAAAAATATTATAGCCCCGCGGTGTACCGCGGGTTCAAATCTAGTCTAAAAATAAAATAGGTTATTATGTTTAGGTAATACTTTTTCTGTTTCGTTTTAGTTGTCGTTTAATGTTTTCTCACACATATTAAGAAACGCATTAAATTTTCTGTTTTACCCTTTATTAATATATTTTATAAAAAATTCATTGGCCGAAACATTAAAACTGTATGGATAAAACTGAAATTTTCACTACAAAAAAGGTAGATTGTATCATTTATTTTGGATTTTTGCATTACTTATAATTGACACAAAGAAATTTAACATCACTTATTAAAATGACTCTGAAAATGGTGATGCAAATAATTTACATCGTTTTATTAGAAACCGATGTAAATTTATTTTATTTTTGCATCAATTGTTATAATCGATTTCAATATGTGTCAATTGCCAAAAATGATACTACCTTTTCTATCAATTTGTAGAAGTGATGTTAGTATTTATTTCGGTTATGATAAGTGATGTTAAATATCTCCGTCAGTTGTAAAAAAATGATGTTAATATTTAATGTCATTAATAAATGTCA